>NW_020175684.1:3083222-3107975 GCF_003031525.2 Neophocaena asiaeorientalis asiaeorientalis | reverse complement strand
CAAGCTCAGTGACCATGGCTCACGGGCCTAGCCGCTCCACGGCATGTGAGATCTTCCCAGACCAGGGCATGAACCTGTGTCCCCTGCATCGGCAGGCAGACTCTCAACAACTGTGCCACCAGGGAAGTCCCTGCTCATTTTTTGATTGGGTGGTTTTATATATATATATATATTGAGCTGCATGAGGTGCTTGTGTATTTTAGAGATAAATCATTTGTCAGTTGCTTCATTTCCAAATATTTTCTCCCATTCTGAGGGTTGTCTTTTTGTCCTGCCTATGGTTTCCTTTGTTGTACAAAAGATTTTAAGTTTCATTAAGTCCCATTTGTTTATTTTTGTTTTTATTTCCATTTCTCTAGGAGGTGGGTCAAAAAGGATCTTGCTGTGATTTATGTCACAGAGTGTTCTGCCTATGTTTTCCTCAAAGAGTTTTATAATATCTGGCCTTACATTTAGGTCTTTAATTCATTTTGAGTTTATTTTTGTCAGGTGTTAGGGATTGTTCTAATTTCATTCTTTTACATGTAGCTGTCTCACTTCCCCAGCACCACTTCTTGAAGAGGCTGTGTTTTCTCCATTGTATATCTTGCCTACTTTATCAAAGATAAGGTAACCATATGTGCATGGGTTTATCTCTGGGCTTTCTATCCTGTTCCATTGATTTATATTTCTGTGTTTGTGCCAGTACCATACTGTCTTGATTACTGTAGCTTTGTAGTATAGTCTGAAGTCTGGGAACCTGATTATTTCAGCTCCATTTTTATTTCTCAAATTTGTTTTGGCTATTTGGGGTCATTTGTGCATCCATAAAAATTGTGAAATTATTGTTCTAGTTCTGTGAAAAATGCCATTGGTAGGTTAACAGGGATTGCATTGAATCTATAGATTGCTTTGGGTAGAAGAGTCATTTTCACAATGTTGATTCTTCCAATCCAAGAACATGGTATATACCTCTCCATCTGTTTGTATCATCTTTAATTTCTTTCATCAGTGCCTTATAGTTTACTGCATACAGGTCTTTTGTCTCCTTAGGTAGGTTTATTCCTGGGTATTTTATTCATTTTGCTGCAGTAGTAAATGGGAGTGTTTCCTTAATTTCTCTTTCAGATTTTTAATCATTAGTGTATAGGAATGCAAGAGATTTATGTGCTTTAATTTTGTATCCTGCTACTTTACCAAATTCATTGATTAGCTCTAGTAGTTTTCTGGTAGCATCTTTAGGATCCTCTATGTATAGTATCATGTCATCTGCAAAGAGTGACAGTTTTATTGCTTTTTTTCTGATTTAGATTCCTTTTTCTTCTCTTATTGCTGTGACTAATAATTCCAAAACTATGTTGAATAATAGTGGTGAGAGTGGGCAGTCTTGTCTTGTTCCTGATCTTTGTGGAATGGTTTCACTTTTTCACCATTAAGAACGACATTGGCTGTGGGTTTGTCATATGTGGTCTTTATTATGTTGGAGTAGGTTCCCTTTATGCCAACTTTCTGGAGAGATTTTATTGTAAATAGGTGTTGAATTTTGTTGAAAGCCTTTTCTGCATCTATTGAGATGATCAAAGGTTTTTATCCTTCATCTTGTTAATATGGTTTATCACTTTGATTGATTTGCATATATTGAAGAATCCTTGCATTCCTAGGATAAACCCCACTTGATCGTGATGTATGATCCTTTTAATGTGCTGTTGGATTCTGTTTGCTAGTATTTTGTTGAGGATGTTTTCATCTATGTTCAACAGTGATATTGGCCTGTAGTTTTCTTTCTTTGAGACATCTTTGATTTTGGTATCAGGGTGATAGTGGCCTCTTAGAATGAGTTTGGGAGTGTTCCTACCGCTGATATATTTTGGAAGGGTTTCAGAAGGATAGGTGTTAGCTCTTCGCTAAATATTTGATAGAATTCGCTTGTGAATCCATCTGATCCTGGGCTTGTGTTTGTTGGAAGATTTTTAATCATTGTTTCAATTTCAGTGCTTCTGATTGGTCTGTTTATATTTTTTTACTTCTTCCTGGTTCAGTCTCAGATGGTTGTAACTTACTAAGAATTTGTCCATTTCTTCCAGGTTGTCCATTTTATTGGCATAGAGTTGCTTATAGTAATCTCTAATGATCCTTTGTATTTTTGCAGTGTCAGTTGTTACATTTTTTTCATTTCTAATTCTGTTAATTTGAGTCTTCACCCTTTTTTTCTTGATGAATCTGGCTAATGGTTTATCAATTTTGTGTGTCTTCTCAAAGAACCAGCTTTTGGTTTTATGGATCTTTGCTACTGTTTCCTTGATTTTTTTTCATTTATTTCTGATCTGATCTTTAGATTTCTTTCCTCTGGTAACTCTGGGTTTTTTTTGTCTTCTTTGTCTAATTGCTTTAGGTGTAAACTTAGGTTGTTTTTCTGAGATTTTTCTTGTTTCTTGAGGTAGGATTGTATTGCTATTAATTTTCCTCTTAGAACTGTTTTTGCTGCATCCCATAGGTTTTGGGTTGTCGTGTTTTCATTGTCACTTGTCTCTAGGTATTTTTTGATTTCCTCTTTGATTTATTCAGTAACCTCTTGGTTATTAAGTAGTGTATTATTTAGCCTCCATGTGTTTGCATTTTTTACAGTTTTGTTTTTTTTTTCCTGTAGTTGATATCTATTCTTATAGTGTTGTGGTCAGAAATGATACTTGATACAATTTCAATTTTCTTAAATTTACCAAGCCTTGATTTGTGACCCAAGATATGATCTATCCTGGAGAATGTTCCATGAGCACTTGAGAAAAATTTGTATTCTGTTGTTTTTAGATGGAATGTCGTATAAATATCAATTAAGTCCAACTTGTTTAATGTATCATTTAAAGCTTGTGTTTCCTTATTTATTTTCATTTTGGATGATCTGTCCATTGGTGAAAGTGAGGTGTTAAAGTCCCCTACTATGATTGTGTTACTGTCAATTTCCCCTTTTATGGCTGTTAGCATTTGCCGTATGTATTGAGGTGCTCCTATATTGGGTGCATAAATATTTACAATTGTTATATCTTCTTCTTGGATCGCTCCCTTGATCATTATGTAGTGTCCTTCTTTGTCTCTTGTAATAGTCTTTATTTTACAGTCTATTTTGTCTGATATGGGAATTGCTTAGCCAGCTTTCTTTTGGTTTCCAATTGCATGGAATATCTTTTTCCATCCCCTCACTTTCAGTCTGTATGTGTCCCTAGTTCTGAAGTCGTTCTCTTGTAGACAGCATGTATGTGGATGTTGTTTTTGTGTCCATTCAGCCAGTCTATGTCTTTTGGTTGGAGTATTTAATCTATTTACATTTAAGGTAATTATTGATATGTATCCTCCTATTCCCATTTTCTTAATTGTTTTAAGTTTGTTATTGTAGATCTTTTCCTTCTCTTGTGTTTCCTGCCTAGAGGAGTTCCTTTACCATTTGTTTTAAAGCTTGTTTGGTGGTGTTGAATTCTCTCAGCTTTTGCTTTTCCATAAAGGTTTTAATTTCTCCATCAAATCTGAATGAGATCCTTGCTGGGTAGAGTAATCTTGGTTGTAGGTTTTTCCCTTTTATCACTTTTAATGTCCTACCACTCCCTTCTGGCTTGCAGAGTTTCTGCAGAAAGTTCAGTTGTTAACGTTATGGGGATTCCCTTGTATGTTATTTGTTGTTTTTCCCTTGCTGCTTTTAATATTTTTTCTTTGTATATAATTTTTGATAACTTAATTAATATGTGTCTTGTCGTGTTTCTCCTTGGATTTATCCTGTATGGGATTCTCTGTGCTTCCTGGACTTGATTGACTATTTCCTTTCCCACATTAGGAAAGTTTCCAACTATAATCTCTTCAAATATTTTCTCAGTCTCTTTTTCTCTTCTTCTTCTAGGACCCCTATAATTCAAATGTTGTTGCATTTAATGTTGTCCCAGAAGTCTCCGAGACTGTCCTCAATTCTTTTCATCCTTTTTTCTTTATTCTGCTCTGCAGTAGTTACTTTCACTATGTTATCTTCCAGGTCACTTATCCGTTCTTCTGCCTCAGTTATTATGCTATTGATTCCTTCTAGAGAATTTTTAATTTCATTTATTGTGTTGTTCATCATTGCTTGTTTGCTCTTTAGTACTTCTAGGTCCTTGTTAAATGTTTCCTATATTTTCTCCATTCCATTTCCAAGATTTTGGATCATCTTTACTGTCATTACTCTGAACTCTTTTTCAGGTAGACTGCCTATTTCCTCTTCATTTGTTTGGTCTGGTGGGTTTTTACCTTGCTCCTTCATCTGCTGCATATTTCTCTCTCTTCTCATTTTGCTTAACTTACTGTGTTTGGGGTGTCCTTTTCACAGGTTGCAAGTTCGTAGTTCCCATTGTTTTTGGTGTGTGCCCCCAGTCAGTAAGTTTGGATCAGTGGGTTTTATAGGCTTCCTGGTGGAGGGGACTGGTGCCTGTGTTCCGATGGATGAAGCTGGATCTTGTCTTTTTGGTGGTGTGGACCGTGTCCAGTGGTGTGTTTGGGGGCATCTAGGAACTTATTATGAATTTAGGCAGCCTCTCTGCTAAGGGGTGTGGTTGTGTTCCTGTCTTGCTAGTTGTTCGGCATGGGGTGTTCAGCACTGGAACTTGCTGGTCATTGAGTGGAGCTGGGTCTTAGTGTTGAGATGGAGATCTCTTGGAGACCTCTTGCCAATTACTATCATGAGGGGCCAGGAGGTCTCTGATGGACCAATGTCCTGAACTCAGATCTCCCACCTCAGAGGCTCAGGCCTGACACCCGGCCAGTGCACCAAGACCCTGTCAGCCACACAGCTCAGAAGAAAAGGGAGAAAAGAAAAAAAAGGAAAATAAATAAATAAAGAAAAATAAGTTAAATAAAATTATTAAAATAAAAATATTATTAAAATAAAAATATAGAAAAGTAATTTAAAAAAAAGAGAAGAGGGCAACCAAACCAATAAACCAATCCACCAATGATAACAATCACTAAAAACTATACTAAAAAAAATGGACAGACTGAACCCTAGGACAAATGGGAAAAGCTAAGCTGTACAGACAAAATCACACAGACACATATGCATACATATTCACAAAAAGAGAAAAAGGAAAAAATATATATATATTAAAAAAAAGGAAGAGAGCAACCAAATCAATAAACAAATCTACCAATGATAAGAAGCTCTAAATACTAAACTAAGATAAACATAAAACTAGAAAAAAATTAGATGCAGAAAGCAAACCCCAAGTCTACCTTTGCGCCCAAAGTCCACTGCCTCAGTTTTGGGATGATTCATTGCCTATTCAGGTATTCCACAGATGCAGGGAACATCAGGTTGATTGTGGAGATTTAATCCACTGCTCCTGAGGCTGCTGGGAGAGATTTCTCTTTCTCTTCTTTGTTCTCACAGCTCCTGGGGTTCAGCTTTGGATTTGGCCCCGCCTTTGCATGTATGTTACCCTCTGGCATATGTTCTTCACCCAGACAGTAGGGAGTTAAAGGAGCGGCTGATTCAGGGCCTCTGGCTCTCTCAGGCTGGGGGAGGGAGGGGTACGGTAGTTATAACTGCAATGTGGGACAAGGCTGCTGCGGCAGAGGCTGGCGTGACGTTGCAACAGCTTGAGACATGTCGTGTGTTCTTCCGGGGAAGTTGTCCCTGGATCACGGGACCCTGGCAATGGCACGCTGCACAGGCTCCCGGGAGGGGAGGTGTTGATAGTGACCTGTGCTTGCACAGAGGCTTCTTGGTGGCTGCAGGAGCAGCCTTAGCTTTCATGCCAGGCTCCGGTGTCTGTACTGATAGCCACGTCTGAAGCTAGTTTAGGCAGTTCTCTGAATCCCCTCTCCTCACGCACCTCAAAGCAATAGTCTCTTGCCTCTTAGGAAAGTCCAGACATTTTCTTCGACTCCCTCCTGGCGAGCTGTGGTGCACTAGCACCGTTCAGGCTGTGTTCACGCAGCCAACCCCATTCCTCTCCCTGGAATCTGACCTCCGAAGCCCGCCCGAGTCTCAGCTCCCAGCCCCCGCCCAGTCTGGCAGGTGAGCAGACAAGCCTCTAGGGCTGGTGAGTGCTGGTTGGCACCGATCCTTTGTGCAGGAATCTCTCCGCTTTGCCCTCTGCACCCCTGTTGCTGTGCTCTCTTCCATGGCTCCAAAGCTTCCACACCCCCCGCCCAGCCCCCATCTCCGCCAGTGAAGGGGCTTCCTAGTGTGTGGGAACTTTTCCTCCTTCACAGCTCCCTCCCAGAGGTGCAGGTCCCGTCCCTATTCTTTGTCTCTGTTTATTCTTTTTTCTTTTGCCCTACCCAGATACGTGGGGAGTTTCTTGCCTTTTGGGAGGTCTGAGGTCTTCTGCCAGCATTCAGTAGGTGTGCTGTAGGAGTTGTTCCACGTGTAGATGTATTTCTGATGTATCTTTGGGGAGGAAGTTGATCTCCACGTCTTACTCCTCTGCCATCTTGAAGGTCCTCCTCTCCAATTCTTTAAGCATAAGGCAAAGAGAGAAAATAGGAGTTAGACTGAGATTTAATACAGTTAGGTAGTTCAGAAAGCATTATATTAACAGTGCTTTATAATATACTTGTTTTTGGTAACATATAGAATTACTTGCTTTATTATAGGTGCTTACTAGATTTCGATTATAAAGGAAAATTAAATTTGGATAGTCTATGATTAAAATGACTATGCTCTTACCACGATGGCTATAATATAATGAATAAAAACAGCATGGGGTAAAAAATAATTATAGTATAATATAAAGTATGTGCCATATCTAAAGCTAGAGAACATACTCATACTCACTTTTGTTGGTTTGAAAAGTTGGGAGCTTCCTGGTTGAAAGGAGAGAAAGTAGTCTGAAGAAAGTGGCAGACCACTCCAGATTGGTAAATGTCAGGTTTAATAAGCAAGGAAACTTACATATAAGGCTTGTCTTGGGTGACCTGCAAGATGAGTAGATCTTTGCACCAGCTCGCCAGAATATTAAAAGTTTATATAGAGGCCATATCTGAGTTCAGTCATGTATAGAGTACAGATGGTCTCAACAGTACCTTGTTATCTCAAGGCTGCATCCTTGAAAATGGCTCTCCTGTGTGAAAGGTGGACCAATGTACATTCCAAGGACCGGGAGAGGTGAGCGCCTTCTGATTGCCTGAGTTCAGCTCCAGGGTCAGCCCAGTGGTATTGTCTTCTTGATAACCTCCTCCAACAACGTTCATTAACAACTTGGTAAATATCCAACAGCTAACACACGCTGAATTAAGTCCTTTATACACATCATCCAATTTATTTCTCAAGGAAATTTTATGAGACCTGTTTTTATTCCCATGTCATAGATGAGAAACCTGAGGACAAAGAGCTTTAGCAGCTAGACAAGATCACAGAGTCATGAGCTGTGGTTTGGACCCAGACCTCCTTAACCACAAAAACCGGTATGTCAGTCAGTTTACATCTCCTTGGCATATAATGCACTCACAAGCCACTTACTAAAGGCTCTTAAGAAAACAAAGAAGTTTTTAAAAAGGAAAAGGGAGAAAATTTTGAGGAACGTCCCTACAGATTACAATTTTGATATACTTAGTTGACCTAAATGAGAAAACCATAAATTAAATTAACAAAACTTCTAGATAGATAACTTAATATTAAAAAGGTTCACAATGTTAGTCTGTTGATCTCTGACAGTTATCAAGTTTTGAAACATTAATTATGACACAGACAATATATATCTTTATATAAAATTTGTAATTTTAGAAACTATTATTTTACTGGTTGGCCACAATTCGAAATAATGTACAAATAAATAATAATACCCGATGTGCTGTTAAATAAATATTAATGATGGTACATCTTTATATATAGAGAGATGACATTTAATACTTTTATTTTGTGCATGCTGGATTTATTTATTACTTATAAGTATCTTAGCATGTATTTAAGTGTCCCTAAGTCATGATGTTTAATTTTTTTTTAGTGTATGGCATAATAAATTGTAGTACACATAATAAAAGGAAAATAACTGGCTCCCTTGTTACCAAAAAAAAGGCTTTCTTATGAACAACTTAAAAGCACAAAAATGCTTGGAAGAGTTTCTTAAAATATTCTGGTGGAAGGAGGATGAAAGAAGCCCTTATTTATACTCTGTGGGTCTGAGTGTTTGTAGGAAATTCTCTTCTTGCAACATTTTGAGTAATTTTCTGAAGTGTTCGTGAGCCAAATTACTGATCTTCATGAAGATGAGTAATTATCCAAACAGAATGCTTCCTTGTGAATACTGCAAACACAATTAAAGAGGCACTAACATAAATTATGCTCCAGTATACCACCATGTTCCTTTTCTTTTCAGTTGGTAAAGAAATTTTGAACACGGTCACAGAATGTATTACTGGTACTATTTTAGTTCTAACATCTTTAAAAAGCAGTTGCATTCAAGATAAATTTGGTCTGATAATAAAGTAGCAGAAGCCATGTTGCTACATAGTATCACCTTAAGGCTTCAATCACGCTGAGATGACCACTGCATTTGGGAAAGCTGTCAGGGTTTGTGTTGGTTTGACTTACCTGTCTAATGTAGATCGCAATTATGCCCACGGGGTGGGAAATGTGACGAACTTTGTGTTCTGACAGCACCTGGTGCATTGTTGGATTTTCACTAAGTGTTGAATAGTAATCTACAGAAATCAATTTAATAATAGCAAAATAGGCCTTTATGCAGTGAAATTATTAGTTTTTTTTTTTATCTCTAGGAATTACTGGAAAAAATTCTAACTTAGCAAATAATGGGTTATACTTAGCATGATTCTGTCCTACAGGAGAATGCCATGTGTCTCCAGAGTTCATTTTCTGCCTGTAATAGATAAGAACAAAGCAGTGAACTCTGAAATGAATTAAGTGCAAATAGAAGAGGGAAAAAGCATGGTCCACATGCCATTCTGTTTTGGTATGTTCTCTGAAAAGGTTGGCATGGATGTTCAGGAAGCAGATGCAGCCTTTTAGGTAATCTGTGTGCCATGAGCTGGCCTCTTATAGCTTGTAGCCAACGAGAGTATGTAAAGAGCTTGCCCCAGGATCATAAGACTCTATAGCTCCAGGGCCTTTCAGCAGAACTGATCCAAGCCCTTAAGCTTAAAACTGCAGTGATATTAAGTGGCGTGCTCAGAGTCATGCATATATTAAGTTGGGCCTTTTTCACTATGCTACCCTCTCCCAAACCTAACGAACAAACATATATTTCTGTCACTGGCATAAAAAGAAAGCTCTGTGCTTAAAATGATATTTTACACACCACTCTTTTATCTCTGTCTGTATTTATATTTAGTTAGATAGATGATAGGTCAAACACATACTGTTACACCACTGTTAAGTGTGGAAATTAATGTAATGGTATTATTGGTCACTGGATCCCATTCCATTATTTGTTAGAAAATCTGGTATTTTGCTGTGACTTCCATGCACTTGTTTGTTTCCCCTTTGCTATTTTGAACACTTGTTTGAAGCAGTTTCTATCCTGCCTTCTTCCCAGTGACGTTTTGATTGTTCATCCAAGGCTCAGAATTGATTTGGTTCTCCAGACCCACTACTCTGATATATGAAATATCAGAACGATAGTAGCATTGGATGCATGAACAATTGCATTTCAACACATCTATCTTTGGGTAATGGATTCAGAGCAGAGTACTTTGATCTATACTATAATAATATGATGGCCAATGGGTCTTTTTTTTTTCTCAAGAAAACCATGATGTAAATGAAATAATATAATTTTAAAACCTTGATGGTCATACACATTGAAAGCCTTTCCTTGTGTGTTATTTGCTATGTATGATAAAGTCCTCTACAACTTGTGCTGATTGGTAGATTATAGGTAACACTTTAGAACAATCAATTGAGCATGATGTTATAGTTTGGGATCACATACAAGTATGACATTTTAGGATTGCATGAAGAAGAGGGTTTATCTACTTCGAAATAAAAATGCATTGTGGTTTACCACTCATTTGCCTTATACAACTTGCTGGACCTTTTCTTATGCCATCTTGAAATAAACATAATCAGAATAATTAGTGTTGCATATATTATTGCCACATATAACTCCATGTGGAGTTATGCATATGCCATCACTTTATTAATACCTGCAGGTTTATTAAACTTAAAAAAATTATTTTACCTTTATTTTGAATTTTTTTCTTGAACTTAGAGAAAATGCATTGACAGAGTTTATATAAATATTCTTACTTCTACCTTGAAATGTGTTTAAGTCTGATAAAAAGCAGTTAGTTTTTGGCTAAATAGAATTACAAAATACAAAAAATTAAACTAGAAATACAAGGCAATATTATAATGACAGGTCAAATTACTAAATATAATACAACTAAACGTAGTGCATTTTAAATTTATAATTTGTTTTTTTTCAGAAAAGCAAAAAATAATTGCCACATTTATGTCAACATCTAGGTGGACTAGAGCATGATAAGGACCTTTGCTTTCTGCCCAAATGGTGGTTTCTTGCTGATAGTCAGGGAAACCTATTTCTGTATTCCTGTTCCTGTCTCTCATACCTGGACATGGAAGAAGTATTGTTAAGTTGATATCTTTCATTCTTGTCTCTCCTTTGGTGATTCAGCATGGCAACCTAGAAGAAAAGTAGAAATTATTTGTGGTCCATGAAAGATGAATAAACTACTTTTCCTTCCCTGAGAACCCAATGCCCTGTATAACTTCTCTAGTCTAAAAACATGCAAAAATTGAGTCCAGGTACATAAAGTTGTTTACTGCAGTGTCAGACTTCAAATGAAGAAAATAACATGTGGGAATTAGAGATTTAAGTTTGCAGCTCTAACAAGAAGTTTCTTTTACCATAAATTGGTAAAGCTTTTAGAGCTGGGCTTTTAAAAAGATTGCTTCACCAACTAGGCTTTCCAAAGCTCTCTTTTCAAATCTCTCAGTATAATCTCCCTGTCAACTGGAGTACCTCAGACTTCCTCCAGATGCTAAAAAGAGCTCCTCTTTGTTCAATATGTGCTGCTATTCCTAGAGAGAGATGGTGGCTGAAGTCTTAGGAAGAGGAAGCACCAAAGTAGACATTCAACTCAAGTTTATTCTTCCCACTAGGATATCTGGAGATGATTTTCTCTCTGGCTGACCTAAAAAGCAAACTTTTTATTGAGAAAAGTTGTATTTTTTCATAGCTAATTACATATTCTTGAAGGAAGAAAAGGCATATGTCTTGTTTTTGTTTGTTTGTTTTATTTTGTTTTGTTTTGTTTAAGCAGGGTGTCTTAAAGGCAACAAAGAACTACAGTAATGACATTATTTTACTAAGGAACTTCAGATTTCTGTCTTGGCCAGGACTATTTTACAGGAGTTGACAAAAATTCATATTCTAATATTTTTTTGAATTTTTAAAAAAATTTAAATTTCACCTAACCTTGATTAGAAGACTTGTGAATTATTTTTATTATATGAAATAGTTTTTGCATATTTTTAACCCTTTTAATATGGCAGTCAAGGAAGTTATCCAGCATCATGTGATATAATTACAAAATATTAGCAGAAGATATATACTTATCTATGGAGCACATGTCTTTATTAAGGTCCATGTGGCGAGTGCTTTGGGGTTCCCAGGCTAAGATGGATTGGTCAATTCAAACCAAACTGAATTTGGATCAGTTTGGATCCAAATTTTGTTGGACCACAACTGATCCAACAACATTAATATAACAAAGTCCAATAGATTTAAAAGTACTTGTTCACAACACAGAGTTTAATGAAATAATCAAGGTAAAATATCAGGACATAGAGTGAGTATCTTCCATCTAATTATAAGCTGTCACCTCTTCTCTTTGTTACCTTCCTTAAATCACATAACAGCCTTTTACAAAGTTTATAAAACTTGTAAAACTAGTAAAACTTTTTAGTTTCCTGAAATTTTCTTAATACTTAAATGAAGGATTTTTTTGGGGGGGGGCACAAATATGGTTAAACATAATGTGGGTTTTTTGTACAAATAGTTTTGACTTAATATATTTGCTACTGATACTAATAAGCTCACCTATTAAATGCAAATTTTAGCGCTGACTCTTTTAATGATAAACAACCAGTTTTTACAGAGCTTAGGGATTTGAATGGCAAAATTTCTAAGGACCATTCCAAAATTGCATTTGCCTTATGATCTCATTTCCAGCAAACAACAGTCTCTGGATATTAAATGTCTATCATAAGAACGCTCATTTCTTTGTTTCAAATTAATTTAAAAGTTGTGCTCACTTCTTATGGAAGGTTATATAAAAATACAAGTTATTCTTGCTATTTTATGATAGTTTTTATTATAGAAGTTGATATTTTAAAACTGATTTTTTTTTCTGTCCCTTTTAGCTACTGCAAAAGGGACTAGGCAGACACCAGAGGGAGCCCAAGTTACCTAACCCTTTTCTCAGGAGCTGAAGTACATCATTTGTTATCCTATTTAGCAGCAGCAGATTTAATATTCAGAGTCAACCCAACACAACTAAGAGTAAAAGAAAACACAAATAACTTCTTATTGAGGTTTATATATAAAAAATAAACTGAAACATAGCTATTCACCATTTAACACTAATAGTTTTTTTTTTTTTTTTAATTCCTTTGTTTCTAGAATGCAAAAAAGCATGAGTAATTTTTAAACAGCTTGGAATCTAGAGCAAGAGAATGAAATGTGAGGTCAGGGATAATGTAGAATCCCTTAGGATTTGAAGTTCACTGTGGTTGGGATGCCTGGTCTGTCTCCCAGTCCAGTTGTAAGACCATTCAAGTGTGTAGTATATACAGTGTAGCATTTTGCTTTATTATTTTGTAGGTGATGAAACTGCTCTCTAAGCTTCTTTTCCACTTCTGCCTCCTCACTCTTCAGACTTTATTTTTTCCCTAAAAAGAGTGCATGTAAAAAAACCAATACCTAGCACTAAGGCAATTCACTTTTTATTGAGGCCTTCAGCGATAACAAAATAGAGATTGCAACATTTCCCCATACTCATAATTTAGTGGTACAGAGGCTTTTTGAAACAAGCACACCAGGCAAAAGACAGGGAGAGCGTGTGTTTGCTGGCTACAGTTCAGATATCTGGAGCTTCAGCCTCTGAACAACAAAAAGTACTTCTAAATTCCCTCTTATAGCTTCCCAAAACTGGTTATTGAATTCATGTGTTTAAAATAATTCTAATGCCACATCATATGAAAATAATATTCTATTTGTCATGAATGTTTAATCCTCTCTGGTTTTGTTGTTTTTTTAAAATTTTTTTTGCTTTGCTTTTTTGGTATATTCTGTCAGAACAAATGGACAGTGTGTTTCATAGTGGTGGAGAAAAAAGAAAAGAAAAAAATTCCCTCTGGCTTATTTACAATTAATCCAGATATGAGAGTCTCAGAATCTTTTTTGGAAAACATTATTCTAAATTCCTAAGTTTTAATTACTGTTGTTAAATCCTCATTTAAAAATTATTTTACAAGTGATTTCTAAACTTAATAAATTATTTGAATAGACCTTTCAAAATCAATATTATAATACTTATAATTCATATATCTCATTCTTTTCATTAATCCATTTTCCATTCTGGCCTTTCTTTCCCTGATAAAATTTATCTTAATTACTGAAAGCCACCTTTTACTGCCACCATTTTCCCCTTGTAATGTGGTGAGTTTCTTTCTAACTTTTCCTCCTTAGCATCACTAGTCTTCCCTTCCTTCTCCTAAAATAACCTTCTGTAAGAAGAGGAATATATATCAGTTATTGCTCTGAATAGCACATTAAATCTGTGTGTTTACAATCTAGGGCATATTTTCATTTCTCTAACGGCCACATTTTAAAATTGATTAGGGCATTATCAAAAAGGAAGAGGAGATTTTTATAGGTGAAGATGTTACTTCTTGACTGTACATAACATTTTATTGTGGACAAATATTTGTCCGGAAGGAGCAATACTTTATTAACAAAATTTGTACACTCACTGTCAATATGACTAGTATATAAAAATAATCTGTATGCTCCTCTCAGAATTAGTCATTTGGGAAATATTTACATGGGTATTTTCAAAAAATATCAGCCTAGCCCTTCCTTGTTTTTTTTTTTTTTGCTAACAAAATATGACAATATACAAATATTTTGAAGTTTTATTAGGCTCGTGACAAGTGGGATGGCATTTGTAAAAAAAAATAGAGATCATCATATATGCGGGCACCTTTCACTCGTAACCACGTGATCTCGATCCCATTTCTTAGATCCTCTTATTCTCAGTTTCCTTGTTTGTAAAGTTCTAAAAATGTTATCTATCTCATTAAAATACTGTGAGAATGTAATCCATATGAAATACATAGTATACTATAGTTATTAGTAGCCCCTGAATAATTATGAGATACCTTTAAACTTTTTTCCAAATTAATACTGTAATTATATTGGAAGTAAGTTTTCACCTTCATAAGTTTTTCCTTTAGCATATGGTATTGAACTTTTACCAAGATAGATGATAGATAGATAGATAATAGATTGATAGATAGTTACCAGGTAGATAGATAGAAGTATTATATTGCAATCAGCAATATACAAAAGAAGATATTACAATCAGTCAGAAATGTGTTTTACATGCCTCTTCCCCCCAAAAGATCTCTTGCATACTTTTGTTTTTCCTTGGTAGTCAGGGAATAGGGAACAGATGTCTTTGTAGGTTAGTAGAGATGTTAAATCCATTTATACTCAGCGACATACATTTAGTGCTAACTTAAGTCCTGCGTTTCTATTTAGTGTCTGTAACTACAGTCCACTTATCCTATCCCACCCTGCCCCATCTTCGCTCCTCACATGGCTCTGTCTTACATACAACAGTCTTCCCTGCATTCTGGAGTTTCTCTCTGTGTTATACTGAAGCCTTTTTTAAAAAGCAAAAACAAAAACCAAAAGTGCCTCAGAAGTGCTTCGCTCTGTACTCCACTCCCTTTGAGCAGAAAAGAAAAGTCCTCACATGGGACTTCAGACCCAGAAGCCACAGAGAAGTACTTGCTCCTAGCCCTACTTTGAGCTTACACAGGCACCACATGGCCAGTTTGGCATCTGAGCGTTCCTTCTCAGCTCAGAGCACTTTTTCCTGGAATATCCAGTCTAAATTCATAAGCATTTTTCTGATAACTTGTTTGGGATTTAAAACTGCATCCATAAAAATATTCAGCAGAATGCTCAAAAACTTATGTCACAGAACTGATAAAGAGGATTACTCATTTCTGTTGGCAGCGTACATCTTAGTTTAATTTAAATACATGATGAATAAATATGTCTCTTGAGTATCCAGAGTGTTGAACATATAACCTAAATGAAAAACATTGTCATCTTTTAAAATATTAACTGGAAAAAAATCTTAGGCACATAGTGGGTAGGCAATAAATACAGAAAAATCACTGATATTAGTTGAAATACATTGAAAAATCATACTTATTCACCATAACTTAGATACAAGAAAGCGGGAACAAAAAGTATATCTTTAATTTAAAAAATCTTTTTAGCTTCCTCTTGCATTAACCATGTACATACTTAGGAAAAGTTTCAACGATTCTGAGTTGCTTACATCAAGCTAGCAGTTAGTGTCTCCATAATTTGAACATGATTTTTATAATACTCTATTTTTAAAATCCTGTGGAAAAATTATTTGTACATTCCAACCGTTTTTCAGAAAGTATGGCAAACTCCTAGCAGAGAGGCATTTCTCTGTCTTCGTAACATTCAGATGGTGCATTTGCTACATACTGATTTAGAGACAGGGCATTCAATTACAGTGAAGGGAGCTGTATATCCAATTCCCTCTGCATGGATTGTGCTTGGGAGTTTCCTCTGCTCACGTTCTCTGGATCATTCAGACAGAACAGGTGGTTTCCATGGGCAGCAAAACATTAGGGGCAGCAAGATCGTTCAGTGACTGCTGATTGTATGAGCCATAGCAGTCTTTGAGGACCTGAGTTTCTGTGTTTCCTTTCAGAATGAAAATTCTAGAACTATGTATACCTGAACTGGACAAGGCCTGCTTTCCAAAAGATTATTTTTTTTAATTTATTTTTCCACCTTGGAAAAGTTTAGCCAGCTTCTTCTGTGTCAGTGAAAAAAAACAACTCATTTGGAAACTTGTCATTAACACTGAATTAACTGATACATTAACACTGTGAAGTCATGATATAGAAACTAAATGGAGTTTTTCTTTCTCTTTAAGTTCTTCTGTGGGTTTTATTATGTTTTCCAATATTTTTTTTTTCCAAAAAAAAAAAAAATTTTCCAATATACTTACATGGAATCGTTTGTCAAAAATCGTTTGTCAAAAAAAAATAGCTAATTTATTTCTCCATGTAAAAGTTTACATTTCTTTTCAATTATTTTGACTGATGAGCACTCCAAAAGTCAGTATTCAGTAAAATCTTGTTTATCCGAAGGAATGGAGCACAGCCAGAACATAGATAATCCAAAGTGATGAATAATATAAAAATCTTTATTTCCAATTAAATTTAGCTTTGCATTTACAATTTGAAGAAATAACCTAACATAATTTAACTTTATTTATACATTATACAGTGAAGCAATTTTTAATAACTGTTTTAAATTTTCTAAACATTATGAAATTTTATACCACATTTAATATTTTAGACACATATAAATACACATACACACAGTTACTTGCATCTTCCTGAAACATTTTCTAACAACATGACAGTCTTCTTCAATCACTTTTTGTCTCTCCTACCCCAGTAATAAAGCCTCACACAATAATATTTTTAAAATACTCTCTATGCCTCACTATGCAGCAACTCTAGTAGAAAAAAATACATACATATAGAAACAAAACTAAAAGAGGATGATGAAGATATAGCAAATACAGCCTGGAGCAACGATTAGTATTTGGTTTATATATTACATATATATTATTACTATATATTATATAATGTATTATATATTATATATGTTATATAATATTCTATATAGGATATGTATTAGTAGTACATTGATTATATAGTTGTTTTGTGGCTTTGATGGAAATTTGAAACCATATCAAATATTCACCTCTTGGTACTCTCAGCCATAGACATATTTATAATTATTAGCTAATATTAAAGTCTCAAATCTTCCAATGCTAGTGATTGAATCTAATATGTTTCCTATTGAAGTGATTCTCACTTTGAAATGATGGGCCCGAACATAAATATGTGACATCTCTGGGGTTTTTTTGAGGCTTTTCATCCTACAACCCAGTGATTGAAGCTGATGATGAGTGAGCATTTGACATATCTGAAAAAAATACATATGTCACCAGAACATCAAAAAACATGATAAAATACGTAAAGAATTAAAGAGTTTAATTAACAAAATTTGAGTTTACCTCATTATCTTTATAAATTAAATTCTGTACCAACGGAGCAATCTAAGCTTTAAATCTAAAATGGAGTTTATATATTTCTTGATATAATTTCTCTATCTTTTCATGATTATAGCCTGCATACTGAGAGCTTTAACTTCCTTGGTTTACAAACAAACATGGTGATAATTATACATGTTTCTTAAATGTCTCCTTCTCATGGAAATAAGAAAAATTTAGTTTATTTTTAAGCTGCACAGATTTTAGAAGGAAAAAATTGTGGAGCAGATTTAAGTGTATGAGGTCATAATCCTTTATGATATGTTTGGATTAAGGGATACATTAATAACAAAACTAAGAATATAAAAATTAAACTTTATCAAAAACACATGGCGAATCCTAGGACAAAAATGAAGAGAATTTGCTGAAAAGAGAAAAGAGCATGTGGATTGTAAAAACAATGTAAAAATGAAAATATTTTATTAAGAACTAAGTATGTGGTATGAGTTATGACTGCCATAAGAAACAGACTATATTTGAAAAGCAGCAGCATATAAGTAAACACAGGGCAAAAATTTTAAATGACTCAGACTATTATAAGAACAGTTGAGATTCATTAAAATATAAAAATTGAAAACGCAAAAGAAAATGCATAGGATAATGAAAATTTTAATGGCAGAAATGTAAACATTTGCAATAAAAGTCAACCAAGATGAAGGATTATGCAAAAGTATATTTCTCCCCTGTGTGAGAGTCTCTGTGTGAGGTTCAGATGAAAAACAGGATTACAAATTTAAAGACTGTTAGGTTTTGTGATGTTAAAGTCTACTTTCTAAAAATGTGCACCCAGATCTTATGGGAAACATGACATATACTGAATTATATTTGTCAAGGATGCAGTATTACACTGGATACCAAATCTTATTTACTGTGACGGGTATCTCTGTAGACCCTGGAATTGTCCTCTGGTCATTAATTTTGTGTAGATCTCAGAGGTCTCATGCCTGTGGGATCTCTAGGACATATTACACTTTCATTCAGGTCATCACAGAGCTCAGAAATGCCATTAAAAGTTAATCAGTGGTGAAACCAAGCACTTAATCATTTATTTGGAAAATGATTTCACACTGGGTAACACAGTGTAACCTGCTTCTCTATTCTAGCCTTTGGCCAAGAGCTTGGGGATCCTTCAATGCATCAAAGGGAGATGCTAAGGCAAGTGCCCTTCTGAAAATGTTCTCTGCGTGACACTCAAGCAGGTCCTTATTCACCTTGAAAAGAATGGAGGATAAGAATCGGCCTGGGTGATTTAGAGGGTTCACCTTTCCATCATTGTTTTGGCATGAAGAATTTATGCGTTAAGACCTCATTTTGAAAAGACTAGAAGTGAAGGGACTTCAGAAATTTGTCAATTCCCTGTTCATAAAGGCTTAGTAGCAATAGGAATTGATTACTCCCTCAGTCATTCGCTTTTTATTTATAAGCAACATTTTGGCACTTTATTCCAGAATGTCTTTTATAACCATAGTGAGAGCACTGCATATCTATGATTGTCAAATAAGTGCCCAAAGATTTTTGAATCTTAATTTTGTCAGAATGAACATCGACTATTCATATATGTAAAACAGGGTGCTATCAAGAGAGAGATTAAACACAGTGCCCTTTTATAAGAGTGTTTAAAATGCCAGCTTCTCCTTAAAATGCCTGAAGCTGGCTAGATTTAGGAAATAAAGAATTGAAATGATACTAATTTATACAGAAAAAGGTTTTTTTAAACTTAATTTTATGGCAGTTTTGTGCTTTATGTGGATTGCTCACTCAATTGTCATAACAAATCTTTAAAGCAAGTACTGTTTAAATTCCCATTTTACATATGAGGAATCTAAGTCTTACAAATATTAAATGTTTTGCTTGGAGTCACACAGATATTAAATTGTGGAAGCAAGATTCTATGGACGATATTCTTCACTACAATTCCATAGTGTATAATAGTAAAATTAATATATGATTTTCATGACAGGTGAATGTCCATATTGTACCCTCAGGCCAAGAATAAGATCCAATAGCTTCATGTTAAATGAACATCAATTAGTGAACTGACTTAATCCCTATTGATAAGAAACTTTATTCGAACAATCTAAAAAAGTTGAAGTTATACTTACACAATCTATAGCTTTTCCTTTTCTCTTATATACCAAGGACGTTAAACTTTTTTTTTTTACAACTTTATTGGAGTATAATTGCTTTACAATGGTGTGTTAGTTTCTGCTTTATAGCAAAGTGAATCAGCTATACATATACATATGTTCCCATACCTCTTCCCTCTTGTGTCTCCCTCCCTCCTACCCTCCATATCCCACCCCTCTAAGTGGCCAAAAAGCACCAAGCTGATCTCCCTGTGCTATGCGCTTGGTACTGCCACTATGGAGAACAGTATGGAGGTTCCTTAAAAAGACGTTAAAGTTTTTATGATAATATGAATTGTTTTCAAGTCAAATCAAACTTTTACAAGTCAAGAATTTAAAATTCACAAAGAACAATATGCACATTGTATTAAAGAAATTATCAAGAGGTTGAATTGTATACCACCTAAAAAATGTAATAGTTGCAGATAAAGTATTACAAACATGAAGGCACAGATTTGAGGTCACCATTGGCTGTATCCCTACTGTCTTCCCACTTCATCTCCAACTCTTAACTCTCTGCACCTTCAGTTGCAGGCTGTGAACTTGGGTACCTGAACCCTAAAGTGTCCCCAAAACTCCAAAAATCTCTTGTTTGTAAAGGATAAAGTCAAGTGTTGCAACTGTCTGCCTAAAGAGATGCCAGGGTTATAAATTGGGAGATTGGGATTGACATATACACCCTACTATGTATAAAATAGATAACTAATAAGAACTTACTGTATAGCACAGGAGATTCTACTCAATACTCTATAACGGCCTATATGGGAAAAGAATCTAAAGAAAAAGAGTGGATATATGTATGTATACAATAAGAACCCTCCATACGAACCTTCATACGAACCTTCAAGTTGCGGACATTCAAAGATGAGAACATGAACTGACATGTCCAATCACATAAATTAGTTTTCATGTCTGGCATACATTGTCATATGCGTGCATCCTCTACAAGTGGTTGTGCTTTTGTGTACTCTACTGTACAGTACTGTATAGAGTACAGTAGTACAGTATCTTTATTTCAAGCCCAGTATGTCTGGAAGCAAGCGTAAAAGTGGCGATGTGGAGCTGGTATTACTGTAGTTTACAAGGTACTGTACTGTAAGATTAAAAATGTTTTCTTTATTTTTTGTGTTTGTTTTTTATGTATTATTTGTGTGAAAACTATTATCAACCTATTACAGTATCGTACTATACAGCCGATTGTGTTAGTTGGATACCTAGGCTAACTTTGTTGGACTTACAGACAAATTGTACTTACTCTTGGAATGGAACTCGTTCGTATGTAGGGGACTTACTGTACAACTGATTCACTTTGCTGTACACCTGAAACTAACACAACTGTGTAAATCAACTATACTCCAATAAAAATTAAAAAAAAAGAGATGCCGGGATTGAACGTGCTCTTAGCCACAGCTACACATAACATCAAGCTTTGGATTTTCCTACAGTTCATATTGTCTTCAGGGACCGGTGGAGTGTGACCTCAGATCTTGCTCTTTCGGGACCATACTTTAAGACTCAAATGAGACTGCTTGTGACTAGCATGGACGAGCCCATTATCCCTGGCTGCACCAGGCTCCACCAGGATGCCATGTAAGGTAAGAGAAGAAATTCCTCATGGCTCACCTCTTACTCAGTTGGGTCACATCAGGATGCCATAGCCTATCATTTAGAAAGCTCTTTCCTTGAGCATTTTCTGGAGTCCCATTGTTAGTCTGACTTCTCTTAATGAAAAAATAAAATACAATAAAAATACTGGCTAATTAAGATCTGACTTGGACATAAAACAGGATAAAATTTAGTTTATTTAATATATTAGCAGTTGTTTTGACTAACACATATGTATGCTCAGTTGGGACTTACTATTATTATTAAGTATCACTATTTAATTTATGAAAACTATAGAAGAAATTTTTGTACTCCAGTTGAAAATTATGCACCGGCTATACTTCTGAGTTACTTGATTCTAGTCTTTTACTATCTTTAAGCTATTTTTATGACTGTAATTTGTAGGTCACTGATTAACATGCAAATTCCAGCCTATGTAGTAAAAGTTCAATTGACTTTTCTCTCCCACCCTGTGGAAAAACCCAGCTTTGCCTCCCTGTACATATTTATTTGAATATTCCTGATCTATAAGTGTGTCTAATTTTGTATTCTCTTTTGAACCAAACATAACATTTGCCTGGCCCTTCATTAAATAAAATTCTTAACAATTGTTCATTTTTAATTATTCTGCCTTTTTCTGAAATTATCTTTTAACAAAACTGACTGAAGGCCTCCTTTACTACTATCTTGTCACCCATATAAAAAGTGTAAATTTAGGGCTTCCCTGGTAGCACAGTGGTTGAGAGTCTGCCTGCCGATGCAAGGGACACAGGTTCATGCCCTAGTCCCAGAAGATCCCACATGCTGCAGAGCGGCTGGGCCCGGGAGCCATGGCTGCTGAACCTGTGCATCTGGGGCCTGTGCTCTGCAACGGGAGAAACCGCAACAGTGAGAGGTCTGGGTACTGCAAAAAAAAAAAAAAAAAAGGTGTAAATTTAAATGAGATAATGTGTGTGAAAATACTTTGCCAACACTGAAACCCTTTAATAACATAACATAGAGTTATTACAATAGCAAATTAAAGAGATATAAGAAATATATTATTGGAGAAAAATCTAGTATTTTCACGAGAAAGGAAACGAAAAGGTTTTTTTTGTTGTTGTTGTTTTTCTGTCAGAATAAATTCAGATACACTGAAAAAAATAGGAAATACTGATCAGAGCTGAGAAAACAGGGCATTCAGAGAGTGATGAATTGTTTAAAGAAAATCAGCCTGGATCACAGTAAGACAACCACAACTGACAAACCTGACAGTATTTGGCTTGATAAAATAATACAGTTGTCAGAGAAGATTAGGGACATAATTTTCCTACAGTACAAATCATTCCCTAAATGACCAGATAGAAAACTAAATCTACAAGGTCAACTGTTATGGAGAGACATGGGAGACAGCTACTTGGATAAAGAACTGTCTTGAAGAATGAAGACAAATGATAACAAGAGAAGAAAAACTCAGAATGGATAGAAGTGACAACTGTGATGTATCAAAGACCCATATTAGTTCCAAGTGTAGAAAGTTTCACACCAGTGATGTGAAAGGCAGAATACTCAGCAAGATAAACAGTGTTCATTTGGAAAAATCTCTGAGTCTAAAGTCAGGAATTTATTCCAGGATTAAGGTCACCAACCTTTAAAGTTTTGGCAAGACTATGCTGGACAACATCAATGTAGTGACTTAAATGTTATTCATTGTAATAAGACTAGGACAATTGAGCCACTGACAAGGAAGGGAAAGATAATTTCAAATTCTTCAAGGTTATAACATATTAAAGATAAAAGGAAAAATCGCTTGTGTGTGTATGTGTGTGTGTCGAGTGCTTCTTTGAGCACACATGCTCATGAACACATGCAAGGAAATAATCTTTATTCCTTTTCTAGTGTCCTTTACCTTTTCACCTAAACCAGAAAAGCTGAACGGTGTTATCTCAAATCTCAAGAAAAAGTTACCTATTCATTTTAGCATATCAGACATATGAATAAAAAATAGTGCTGAAATCTTCATGAATGAGGCAATGAACAGCCAAACTGAAATTGCTGTGCAAGCTCAGTGTCTGGGGCTTTGAAGAGAGAATTTCTGAGTATGAAAATGGCTTTAGTTAGCTGATTATCATGCTACTTCAAGCAGTTTGATAATTCAACAGTTGTAGAGATATGCTAAAATGAATAAAGAAAAATCTCTATTCTTCTATTCTGTAAGGAGGAGGAGGTCGTGAGGGAAAAAAATGTATGGAGGATATTACACAATCCTTTCAAATTAACTTACATTATTTTGCTTTTCCAAGTCTAAGTTTAATATATGAATATTATGAAAATATAGTGGCACATAGATGAGAAGACTTTTAAAGAATGGATATTTGATATTTAACTAGCCATATATGTAATGTCAATTTCATGAGTTTTTGTTGTTGTTGTTTGTTTTCTTTAAAATTAAAGAAAAGAAAATATTTATTGAGTGACAGCATTGTATTAATCACTTCTCTAGGCATTTATTTTTTACATAAACTATCTCAGTTTTTAGAAGATGCTATTGGTGACCCAGATGTAAAATATATACTTTATTTCATGCACATAGAGAAGAATGGAACCTATGATTTTTATATGTAATAATATAAATATGTCCCACTTTTAACATTTTTTTCTAGCACAAAGCACAATGTGCAGTATCAATAAATGAGTAGAAACTTAAATGATTAAGATTTTAAAACTAAGACTGTGTGACAATATTACAGTTTTATCACCTGATAACTGGATGGAAATGATGTATATTGTGTGTTCGTTTACCTCTTTTTTTCCAGACCAACACTTCCTATGAGAACTTCCTGCAGTGATAGAAATGTTCTGTAATTGGTGCTATCCAATACCGTAGCCACTAGCCACATGTAGTTATTAAGTACTTGAAACGTAGCCAGTGCAGCTGAGGAACTGACTTTTCCATTTCATTTACTTTTGAAATTTTTAAATTTAAATAACCACATGTAACTAGTGGCTACTATATTGGACAATGCATATCTAGACAATTGTATTTTTCCCCAAGTTAAGGATATATATTATTTGTGTTTTGATAAAGCTATACACGTGGAGATGAGATAAGCACCCATGGATACTTTTATGACATCCAGGAAGTGGTCAGATCCTTAATATCTGGGTTCTGAAAAACAATTCCACTCCCTATATACAAATTGTCACACTTGTCCTCATGTTAATTTCTTTAAAATGACAAAGCATCTATAAATGTTTATTAGTTTCTTTGATGAGATCTGTACAAATGGAAACAAAAATAGCTGACAAGCTTAAGTGAATGTAGAAAATATCAGAAAGGAAAGATCAAGTCACTAAAATTGCTAATATCACACTGTTTGCAAAGCTTGTTGTATGTTTTCCTACCACAGCTTAGTCCAACTTAAATTCATTGAGTATATTCTAATGGATATAATCGTGCTTGGTTCTTGCAATATTAATGGGAGATACTTCCTTCCTTTCTAGTGTGTGTGTCCTGTGAAATGTACTTTAATCTTTCTTCTTGTTTTATTTCTAACTCATTTTTGTTGGTATTTTCAATAACCCTTCAGATTCTGGTGATGAAATATGGAATATGTGTTACTCTACTTTTTAGAGTAAATTTTTTTTTTTTTTTTTTTTT
>NW_020175684.1:2859876-3083179 GCF_003031525.2 Neophocaena asiaeorientalis asiaeorientalis | reverse complement strand
GCGGGCCTCTCACTGTTGTGGCTTCTCGCGTTGCGGAGCACAGGCTCCGGACGCGCAGGCTCAGCGGCCATGGCTTCTGGGCCCAGCCACTCCGCGGCATGTGGGATCTTCCCGGACTGGGGCATGAACCCGTGTCCCCTGCATCGGCAGGCAGGCTCTCAACCGCTGCGCCACCAGGGAAGCCCTAGAGTAATATTTTTTGACTCTAAGAAAAAACTTAGAACTTCACTCAAGATATTTACAAGGCACAGATGGGTCATGTAAATACATAACAATAACTTAAGTTTGTAGAATATTTTTGGATTTAGAAAAAGCGTTTACATATTTGACCTGTTTTGAAAATCATAACTTAGTGAGTCAGGTAAAGCCTTCACCAGTGAGAAAACTGAGACTCCAAGTAATTAACTGATGATTGACTAAGCAAGGACTTGAACTCCCTTGTCAAAATACCATAACACCAAAATTACAGTTAATCCAGAAGTAATAGCATTGTCTCTACACTAGAGGGCCTAAATATGAATGATGTTGAATTATTACACAGTGATCTCAGAGACACTTGAAAATATTGAGATAAACCGTGCCACATGAAAATAAACTCTAAATATTAATAGTTCAGATGGAAAATACATTTTACTCTCAACCACTGCGCCACCAGGGAAGCCCAGAAAATACATTTTTAAAGTTAGTGAAGATTAGCTTTATGGGCTGAACTTGGAGGTTCTACACATTTGCAAGTCCCCATGGACTTGCTTTAAAATGTTGTCTCTAAATACAACATATAAATCACCATACATGTGCTTTCATGTTGACTTGTTAAATGATTTCAAGATGGTGTATCTTGTTCATAATAAATCACATGAATATATGCAATAAAAGTATTTGAGTAAATAAAATTAAAAGTCTAGGGGCCCTAAGTCTCCTATTTATGGGTTCAAGGAAAACTCCAGATGTGTTAAGGAAATCATTACCAGGATCAGAAGTCAGAGAGATGGTAACTTTCTCTGAATCTGAGCTCTTGTTTCACTAGCAAAAATCATAAGGAATTTGCATAGAGAAGCACTTCTCAAAGTATATTTTATAATACAACAATACCTAGGCTATTAATTATTTTTTACATTAAAACAAAAAATAAGTTCATTATAATAACCAAGGGGTTGTACCAATTTGAATGGTATTATTTACTTCAGGATATCTCTGATCCCTTAAAATACTAATGCAATCAATGGAGAGGGATTTCAAAGAAAACCACAGGATATGTGTTAATGAGGAAAAAGCAGATATTACTCAGAAAAACTACTGCAATAGGGGAAAAGAGACCTCAGCATTGAAATGGGATCCAATACCAATACAGCATGGTCAAGTGGGAATTTATAGTCAAGAATCAGGGTATGGGCCAGTGGATGGAAAACTTACTAAGAGGAAACTTCAAGGGTAAGGAGTCATTCTGGCTGTATTGACTTAATAGGAATCTTGCTGAAGACAGGCCAGATTAATCAGATATCAAGGGTGAAGTGTGAGAAATCTGATCAGATATTGAGATTCTTGTTAAATTGATTTAGCAGGATTCTTGCTAGAACTTGAATCTCTAAGGAAGGACATTGAAGCCCAAGGTGGAGTGTAGTCTAAAAAAGATCTCTGAAGAGCCTGACCAAAATTTAGCCAAAGAGACAATCTTGTCAAGGATAACTTCTGTTTTCTGAACCTTTTAGATGCCAAAGATGTTGTCATTGTTGTTTTCTATTAAACCTCTCGTAGAATCTGCTGTCACTTGGAACATACTTTGAGAAATGATTGATGTAGCATCATTTTGGTCTATATTTCTTAGACTTGGGTTCTTTAGTTTTAGCACAAGGGCAATAGTTGGATGGCTTAGTGGCTTTTGCTGTTAGTGTCATGATGCAGTAGGAAAGAAAAAGGACAACAATTAAGAGAATTGAGTTATAGATCTAATAATGATACTATCTACTATCATTACCCTGTGCAAACAATTTAAACACCTTAATCATCAGTATATTCATCTGTAAAATTCACGATGGAAGTTGTTAATAGCAAATTTATTTCCACCAGGGCCTCATATTTGACTTTCTTTGCTCACTTTTAAAATTTTTATTTGACTCAGGCATTTCCGTGATGTGATTTTGAAAGCTATTTCTATTAACTTTCCTTACTTCTTATTCTTTATCTGTCTAGTCTTTCATTCAATGGTCTACACCCTACCAGGATAGAATAAAAGTAACTGAATCCTTTGAATTCTTCTTATATCACTGTCTCCATCTTTTTGAAAGTCGTATTCTAGCAACAATCTGATCTTTAATTTCCAAGTGCTGTTCTAAAGGGTTAAAGAATATCTCACAGCTAAGAGGCTTAAATTGCTTCTCATGAAATTAACTGAAAATGTAGTCAGTCATTCCAGAACTATCCTAGGAACTAAGTCTCTGAGTGTAAAGACTTTACCACAGAACAAGTGTCCAAAATTAAAAAAAAAATATCTGTCATTAGCATATTTTGTATTTCCTTACAGTTTTCACACCATGTAACGTACGAACGAGATATAACTATATTTACATAGTTGAAATATAAAACAGGGAGGTAAAGGATGAATATACCATTTGTTAAGAATTGCTCATTTTTAGGCAACACGCTAGTGACAATGTACTGAAGAGTCTTGACATCTCGCCCTCAAAACAATCTTACAGGTCATATCTGTATCTTGCATTTACTGATGAAAAAACAAAGGTTCAGATCTTATTCAAGAACACTTATCTAGTAACTTGGAGAAACAGGATTCAAACAAGTCTTCCCAGTGTCCACACACTTTAAATGCAGAATTGAAAAATAATAACAAGGAGAGATAAATTTGAAAACAGGAGTGGAGGGGGGTACTGAGAGAGAGAGAGAGAGAAGATTTTAATGAATTTTACTAATCAGAAAAATAAATTCAGGTCTGTAACTGACTAACACACATATGTGGGTGGGTCCCTCCAGGAATGAAATCAGAAATACATTTCTATTCCAGTGATTTCTTTGTGGAATAAGCCATCTCAGAAGGGAGGTAAATGACAACCCTAGGTTGGAGAATCTGAGGCCCAGTCCCCAGATTAAATCCTGACCTTCTATCACTTCAAAATAAAAGCAGGAGCTTAATGTGTGCTCTCATGTCATGGTTATACAAATTATATTTCTCTAAGTCAAGATAATAAAAAGCCCTGAATTATAAAATATACAGGACAATACCCATCCTTCCTTGATTATTCCCTTGCAAAACAAACAAATGAAAAAAAGGATGGTAATATGATTAGGAAAATGTTACAATTCTAGACTCGTAAAGGTCTTTAAAAAATAACAAGTGTGGGATTCCCTGGTGGCGCAGTGGTTGGTAGTTCACGTGTCGATGCAGGGGACACGGGTTCGTGCCCGGGTCCGAGAGGATTCCACATGCCGCAGAGCAGCTGGGCCCGTGAGCCATGGCCACTGGGCCTGCGCGTCCAGAGGCTGTGCTCCACCATGGGAGAGGCCAGAGCAGTGAGAGGCCCACGTACCGCAAAAAGAAAAAAAAAAAGAAAAGAAAAAAATAAAAGTGTAATACCCTCTATAATTATATTCTATTCCTTTCTTCTTATCTCTATCGTATTAAGATAAAGATAGGAAGATAGAAAATGCATATGTTTTCTTGGAAGGCTTTTCATTCTAGAACATAAGTGAAACCTAACTTTGTTGTAAACTGCAAATTTATAGGGGAAACATCCTAAGTCTTCATTTATTATTAAACACATAGTGTCCTTGTGATAAATTTAAATGTCTCTAAAGGCTTCAGTAAAGGAAAATCCTTTGTGCCGAAAGATGCTAACTCACATATTTTGTTGTTTGTAAAAGTTTAAGCAATTGGGTTTTTTGTTTGCTTCTTCAAAATAATAAAGCATAAGTAATCCTATAGATTATGAAAAAGGCAAACTTCTAGAAATGGATGCAAATCCTACTTTGAAATTCCAATCAGAGATTCCTTGAAACTGAGAAAATAAGACCTATACTGTGACAGACAATTCTGTTATTTTTCAACATTTCATTTTTCTAGAGAGGATAAATATTTCCTGTCTCAAGCTGGTTGAAATTTAGAACAAATTAGGAGAATTGATCTAGGTAAAAAAATTAAGACAATTAGTGAAATGGGGCCTGGAGGTGCAAGTTAGTATAAAGCTACAGAATTTTCTAACATTTATTAGCAGTGTTTATGTCATTGATTCATGTGATGGGGATAATATCTCTTGCTAATATATGAGCTGGCCAAATGTCTTTTCCATGGAATAAATAACAAAAAATCTATCTGGGTGGTTTTACCTAAAGCATTAAAACAGAAACTTTTTCTTGTCTTTTATGACATCTGTTAACTTTCACTTGCCATTCATTATATTGTGCACATACAGAAGAATAGTGTAATAGGAAAAAATGAAAGAAAGGAGTGGTGTGTAAAAATAAATCTTTGAGAGGATATTATCCTAGTTATTTTATTTTATTTTATTTTATTTATTTATTTTGCCACACCACGTGGCATGTGGGATCTTAGTTCCCTGAGCAGGGATCGAACATGCACCCCCTGCATTGGAAGTGCATTGTCTTAACCACTGGACCACCAGGCAAGTCCCTAGTTATTTTATTTTTTTAAAAAAATCAGTGTAAGTTTTTGGTCTCACAAAATTGATTTTGTCACATCAGTGATATGCTATGAATCTTAATTGCCATTTTGACTAATAATTCATGCTTTTGTCTTGGAGGAGTTATAAAAAAATCTTGAGGCAATTCCTGCAGAGAGGAAATAAATTGAAATTGTGAAGCGTGATAATTTTTTAAAGTTGAGAGAAACTGAGGCTTTACATGTAAATGTGTAGGGAAAATTTTCATCATCTTTATAGTCTTTGTGGCCTTTTCGAATTTAACATAATAAATGAATAAATGTCACTTGAAAGCAAATTGGATTCTCTTTCACAGTCAGTGTAACCTTCAATTCTTTCTCTATAAGATATTGTTTATCACTTTGCCATGGGAAGCCATTTATAATTTGTAAAGGAAAAAGGAAATGACTTTAACTAACCTGCTTGTAATTCCAATAACATATACATGATCATACTTTCACCTTAACTTACTAAAGATTCAAAGTGCAAACTTATTTTTTAAAGAAAAGTTTTAAGGAGTATTATATTATCTGAATATTTTAGGCAATTTTTTGATATATTCATAATAAGAACAAGAGAGATAATTGTCACAGTCAAGGACCAGAATGAGAGATAAAATTAGAACCTGACACAAATCCAAATATACTCAAGTTTTAAGGTAAAAAAGAATTTAGAATATTGAATCATTTTTATCTCAACTTGTTGGAAAAGTCAGCTTGAAACCTTACTGTAGCTGATATTGTGAGATCCTAAAATTATTAGTAATGAGTGTGTAGTCTCTAGCTACACTTTTATTTTTAAAAAAGTCCTTTAGATTTTTAAAAATACAAGATACATAGAACTTCATAATTCAAGTAGTCAGTTTTTCAATATTAAATTATGGAAAACAAACATCTACCTTCACCACAACTATTAGAGAGAGTACCTTCTTTCCTACTCTTGTATTGCACAATTTTGGAATGTGCATCACAGATAAGTTGAGGCTGATAACTCAAGTAATTTAAGCACAATAAGCTATACTGCTGATCAATAAGACATATGCACTTAGACATTTACAATATTTGGTTGAAGTACATAGTGTATATGAATTAATTATTTTAAAGGAATAGGAACATGGTTACTATTGAAAACACTATTGGCTAAATCAGTGGAAATGGCAAAGACTTCATTAAACAAGTAGCAATCAACCCTTGATGGATGTTAAGAAAGATAACTTGAATGAAGAAAAGTAAGAACCTGTTTTGGGGAGCTCAGAATTTATAAGAATACAAATAATGGACATAAGAATTTTAAAATATTTCTTATTTATCTGTCTAGATCTTCTTTGCTTAGCTGATCTTAAACTTGAGAATCTAATTAGGCATTACTATATTTAGGTTTCAAATTAAATGCATTTCTTCGGCCTTATTTTTTGTCCCTCTTTGCTTCTTTCCCTGCCTTTTGTCGACTACCATTTTCTAGCAAAATAGTTATTTCTCTTCCAAGCTTCTGGAAGAGGGAAATTTGATCTGTGGTCCTTGGTGATCATTGATTTTGGACAGTAGTCATTAAATCTTAAAGCACTTGTGAAGTGAAAAAAATGTTCTGGAAAACAAAATTGTATTAAAAGCAGAAATGATGAATTAACGTAATAAGGTGATTGGTTAATTTTCAGAAGAAAATTACTTGCAGAAATAATAATAAATCAAAAATGCATGTTGTAATCATTAGCTTCACCATTAAAATTTTAACTATCTCTATAACTAGCTAGTTTGTAAAAAAACATGAAAAAAATACTTTATTAGTGCAAAAGAATGAAGGAAGAATAATAAGAAAAATACAACAGAGACGAGTTCAAAAAATAGAAAAGAAGACATAAATGTCAAATAGGTCATTAATTAATTATCTACATTTGAAATGCTCAGAATAAAGGTCCAAAACGATCAGACTTGATTAAAAATAAATATACCTATATGCTTACAAGAGCTGCATATCAAGTGAAGGACATAGAAAGATTTAAATAAAAGGGTGGAAAAGATATATTATACTCTAATCCAGAAAAACGTATCTGGGGCTTCCCTGGTGGCGCAGTGGTTGAGAGTCTGCCTGCCGATGCAAGGGACACGGTCGTGCCCCGGTCCGGGAAGATCCCACATGCTGCGGAGCGGCTGGGCCCGTGAGCCATGGCTGCTGAGCCTGCGCGTCCGGCGGCTGTGTTCCGCAACGGGAGAGGCCACAGCAGTGAGAGGCCCGCGTACCGCAAAAAAAAATAAAATAAAATAAAAACCCCAAAAACGTATCTCTATGTAAACAGGATACTATAAAGACCAAATGGGGCTTATTTCAGTTACAAACAACAACATAAAAACAGTTTAACATCTAAAGGTCAACCCTCTCTCATTAGCACAATGGTAGAAAAAATTATAACATCTCAATAGTTACAGAAAATCTACGACAAAATTCAACACACATTTATGATACAAATTCCCAGTAAACTGGGGATAGAAGGAACTTCCCTTAATTTGTTAAGGAGTACACTCACACACACACACACACACACACACACTCACACAATTAGAAAAAATAATATATAATTAATGAAAGGTTATGGCAAGTATTCCTTGAAAATTAGGAATATGACAAAAAGTACCTGCTGTCAACACTTCTGTTCAAGATTTTACTAGTATTCACCCTATAAAACATTAACAATAAATAAAAAGCAAATAATTAGAAAGAATAAATTAGCATAGCAATTATTGCATGTCAAACAATTTTGTTCATAGAAAATTCAGATTTTACAAACAAAAATTTAGAATTAATAAGAGTTTACAAAGATCAATAGGTACCAGGAAATTTACACAAATTAAATGAATTAATTGTATTTCCATCTGCTGGCAGCAAAAACACTATATAATTTTAAAACGTAATTTTCACTTACTGTGTCATCAAAAAACATCAGATATTAAGAGGTGGCCAAAATGACAGGGTAAGAAGACCCTGAATTCACCTCCTCCCAGGGACACACCAAAATTACAACTCCTTACAGAGAAGCTATCTATGAGAAGGACCTGAAAACTAGCAGAAAAGATTTTCCACAACTAAAGACATATGAAGAAACCACAATGAGATGAGCAAGAGGGGCAATAATGTGGTATAGTCAGGACCTCCACCCCCAACATGTTTATTAGCAACCCATAAACAGAAGGAGTATCACAATTGTAGAGGTCCTCCCTAAGGAGTGAGGGGTCCAAGTCTCACATTGCTCTCCCCAGCCCAGGTCCTGCACTGGGCAGATGAGCCCCCAGAATGTCTGTCTTTGAAAACCAGTATGGCTTACATTCAGGAGACCTGAAGGGCTACAGCCAACAGAAAATCCACTGTTAAAGGGCGTACACAAAACCTCACATATTCCAAGTCCCAGCACAGAGGCAGTAGTTTGAGAGGAACCTGGGTCAGACCCACTTGCTGATCTTGGAGAGAATCCTGGAGAGGCAGGAGGTAACTAAGGATATTCCTGGAGACAGAGACACTGGTGGCAGCCATTTTGGGGAGCTCATTTTACCACTATAATACTGGTACTGATGTGAAGTTTTGGAATCCTCCTTCTAGCCTGTTAGCACTGGGAGCCTGGCCCCATCAACCAGCAAGTTGGCAACATCATCAAAAAAACAAGAGATAACAAATGGGACATGGATATGGAGAAAAGGGAAACCTTGTGCACTGTTGGTGGGAATGTAAATTGGTACAACCACTATGGAAAAAAGTATGGAGGTTCTCAAAATTTTTTAAATTGAACTGTCACATGATCCAGTAATTTTACTTCTCGCTATTTACCCTAAGAAAACACAAACACTAATTTGGAAAGATATATGAACACTAATGTTCATTGAAACATTATTTCCAATAGCCAAGATATGGAATCAAACTAAGTGTCTATTGATAGATGAATGGATAAAGATGTGATATATATACATGATGGAATATTACTCAGCTTTAAAAAAAGAGAAAACTATCCATTTGTAACACCATGGATGGATCTAGAGGGTATTATGCTAAGTGAAATGAGACAGAAAAAACAAATATATGAGCTCACTAATGCGTGGAATCTAAAAAACAAAGCAAACAAATGAAACCAAAGGAAAATAGACGAAAAGACACAAAGAACAAATGGGTGGTTGCCAAATGGGGTTGGGAATGGTTGGGTAAAATAGGTGAAAGGTATTAAGAGGTACAAAGCTCCAGTTATAACAAAAATAAGCCATGATGATATATTATATCTCATAAAGAATATGATCAATAATATTGTGGTAACTTTTAATGGGGACAGATGGTTACTAGACTTACTGTGGTCATCATTTCACAATGTATGCAAATGCCAAATCACTATGTAGTATACTTGTAGCTAACATAATATTGTACATCAACTCTATTTCTATAAAGAAGCAAAAGAAAAACAAAAAACTGCAAATGTCCAGGAATAATGAAAGATGTGTAGGACATATACAATAAAAACAACAAAATACCATTTGAGTAAAATCAAAATAATAAAATGGAGGCAGAGAGAGAGATGAATAGAGGAAGCACAGAGGATTTTTACCGCAGTGAAACTACTCTGTGTGATACTATAATGATGGATATAGATCACATTTGCCCATATCCATAGAATATACAACATCATGAGTGAACCATAAGATAAAGGATGAACTTTGTGATTATGATGTGTCAATGCAGGTTCATCAGTTTTAACAAATGGACCATCTGATGGGGATATTGATGATGGGGGAGACTATGCATGTGTGGGAGCAAGGGGAATATGAAAAATCTCAGTACCCTTTGATTCAATTTTACTGTGAATCTAAAAATGTTCTAAAAATATCTCTAAATTTAAAAAAAAAAAAATAAATAATAAAAGAGGGATCAGAAAGCTTAATAATGTAAACATGTTCTTTTTTCATACATTGATAGATTCAATGATAGCTCGATTAATTTCCAGACAGTTTTGTATTGTCTGTGTGTATCCATAAGCAAGTTGGATCTAAATGTACATGGGTCTGTTAGGGCCAAGGAAAGACAAGACAATCTTGAAGAAGAAATAAACAGAGAAATTACTTATTATAAAATTCTAGTTATTGAAACAGCATGGTAGATGCGATGGTAGAATGGACTAAGTGAACGAGAGTACAACACAGGAGCAGAGCCCTAAGCAGCCATCCGACACTGATAGTGGTGACACTGTCATGTAGTAGGTCAGGTGTGCCATCTCAGTAAATGGGAAAATGATATCTTGGATATTTACACAGAAAATAATTTTTTTCTGAGCTCTACTTCCCACTATACTATTTCCTTTTTCCTAAAAATACTTGGTGGATTTTAGATCCAAACGTAAACAAAATTTTTGAGAATGTAGAAAAATCTTGTATGAGAATAATTTTTCTGACATTCAATAGGCAGAGGACATTTAAATAAGACACAAAAAGTGCTAAATTTGAAAGAAACAGGGAAAGTGCTTGCATTAAAATTAAGAATTTTTATTTCTCAAAAGTCAATTTTAAAAGAGTGAAAATGAAAGCCACTTTGTGAGAGAAAGTATTTACAGTAAACATATACAATAAAGGGTGCATATCCAAAATGTATAAAGAACTCTGACAATTCAATGAGATAAAAATGCTTTAAGAATATAAATTGGTATTCCCTTTCAGAAAATTGTTTGCCATCACCTACTAAAGCTACATAAAAATGTGTAAATTTTCTGATCCAGCAGTTTCACTCCTAGATATACACCAGAAATGCACACATGTTCACCAAAAAAGACATGCAAAATAATGTTATTGCCTAACAACCCTATATTGGAGAGAACCAGAAATTCTCCTCAATTGTCAAATGGATAAACTGTGGTGTAGCCATAAAATGAAATACCATAAAGCAGTGAGAATGAATGAACTTTTGCCACGTGGAAATGAATGAGTTTCCTCAACATAACGTTGAGTGAAAGAAGCTTAACATAAAAAGTATACAGTGAATGACTGTGATCGTATAAAGTTTGCAAATATGCAAAATTCCTGTCTAGTATTAGTCAGGATAATTATCGTGCTGTGTCAGGGTGTAGTGGCTGGACGGGCACATGGAGGGGGTTATTGTAATGCTGGAACGGTTGAGTTGTTTGATGTGACAGATTGTTACACGGGTGTTGGATTAGTCTTCTCTTTCTGTGTATTCAGTTCGCACAAACTTACTGGTTTAGAACAAGATAGATTTGTTAACACAGTATCTGTGGGTCAGGAGTCCAGGCATGGCTTAGTACGGTGAACAGTCAAGGTCTCACAAGGCTACAGACTAAGTGCTGGAGAGGATGTGCTCTTTTCTGGAGCTCGGGGTCCCCTTTACAGGTAAGGTAGATGTTGGTGAGAAATGCAACCTAAAAAGAGTTCATTCAGTTCCTTGGAGGAAGATCACTGTGTCTGTCTTCTTGTTGGCTGTTAGCTGGGGGTTCCTCTTAGCTCCTAGAGGCTGCCCACAGATCCCCCATAGGCCCTGTCACAAGGGGATTATTTGACTTTTAAAGCAGTAGGAAAATCTCTCTCACTTCAAGTCTCTCCCTTCAGGGAAGGTCTGGACCCTCTTTAAAGGGTCACTTGTTTAGGTAATCCTACCCAGATAATCTTTTGGATGAACTCAACGTCAACTTACTTTGGTTTTAGTAATGTCAGCTCTGCCTTAAAGCTCAGCTTTGACTTAATCAAAGGAGTGGATCCCATCAAATTCACAAGTCTTGTTCACACTCATACAAGACCTGTTCACTAGAGGGGGGGCTCTTGGGAGCCAACTTACATTCTGTCTGCCATGGGTTTGTTCACTGAAAATTCATTAAGCTGTATGTTTATGATATATGCATGATATATGCACATTTCTTTCTAAATGTTTTACCTTAAGAAAGCAAAAATAAGATAAAATGGGAAATAAGCTAGTTCAGCAAGGCAGAAGATGAAGATAAAGAATATAGCAGATGCCATAAGATAACTGTGGTTATATATTCATAAGAGATACTACATAGTAGAGATACTAGAATGTAGGGAATATGGAGAAAGGAATGATTAGGAAAGAAGTAGTTCTAAGGTGACAAAATTTTGAGGCAATATTTTATTACAGTCAGAATTATATTGTTTGCTTCCTTTTATAATAGAGAAGCAGCCTCAGAGTTTAAGAGGTAAAAAAGTACATGATTGCATATACATATACTTAAATGAGCTATGCATACTTAGATCAAATATTAACCACTGAGTATTCTCAAAGAAACCAAAAGGGTAGGAAGATTCAAAAAGGAGAATTGGGCTTCTCTGGTGGCCCAGTGATTGAGAGTCTGCCTGCCGATGCAGGGGACACGGGTTCGTGCCCCTGTCCTGCAGGATCCCACATGCCGCGGAGCGGCTGGGCCCGTGAGCCATGGCCGCTGGGCCTGCAAGTCCATAGCCTGTACTCTGCAGTGGGGGAGGCCACAGCAGTGAGAGGCCCATGTACAGCAAAAAAAAAAAAGGAGAAAAAAAAAAAAAAAAAGGAGAATTGAGTGGAAACACTTCTCCAGAGAAGCCAGTTAAATTGGGGTTTCAAAAAAAGACATTTAATTTGTCTGAAATAATTCATTGGTAATCTTTGCAATGACAGATTAAATGAAATGTTGAAAAAAAAATAAACTGATTTAAAAGAACTTTTATAGGTAATGTTTGGAAAGGCAAATGAAGGTTCAGACAGTAGTTCATAATTCTACTATTTTGAAATGCAAAAGTTAAAAAAAAAAGGGAAAAAACCTCCAACAACTGAAAAGTGATAGCTTAAACTATGGTACACCTGTAGAATGAAATATTATATAGTAAATTTTAGAAATATTATTTTTGCAGTCATATATTATCATTGAAACAGAGATAGTGGATATCCAAAGATTTAAGAATTTTAATCATGAAGAAATTGCATAAAACATAAGGGAAATATTTTTATTTTGTATTTTTGTTATTTTAAAAATGTTTTAAAATCATCAGTGAGTGTCATTTAAGGGAGAAATAAATAACTGTATAAAACATAAAGCTTCAGGCATCAGAGGATAAATTATACAATCCTTAGAAATTGAGAGAAGATTCACAACAAAAAGCAAATCAGAGAACAGGCTGAACACAAATTGTCAATACCCAACAAGGGCATTTCTCAGGTCTTCAGAAAAGAAAAGGGGAAGAATAGGTCTCCAACTCCAACATTTAGTTATTGAGAATATGCCTGTTAACATTTGAAAATAATTAGATGTCGAGTAAGAAAAATTCCTTCAATTTCTATCTATTTTTGAATTTGAAAGTGCTTCCTTCACAAACATCTGAACTCTGTCCCTCAATAGCCCTAAAAATGTGAAAAGTGAAGCAGCCTTTTGAGCACCTCATGTTTTTAGATGACATTTTCCAAATTACACAAATTAAGAAAAACATAAAAAACTTCAATGTGGCTTTAAGCCATTTTATACTGCACATGTTTCCTGCCTTGTAACAATTTAGATGCAGGCTCAGCGACCATGGCTCACAGGCCCAGCCGCTCTGCGGCCTGTGGGATCCTCCCGACCCGGGGCACGAACCTGTGTCCCCTAACATCGGCAGGCGGACTCTCAACCACTGAGCCACCAGGGAAGCCCCATATCTCTATTTCTTGAAAGTGATCTTGTCTTTAATATTTTTAATAGAAGAATGGACAATTGTTGCCCTAATTTTCAACTTTGATCTTTCTTGCTAATATTAGCGTCACATTCCACACATCCTGTTATCTCAGTAACCTGCGCATATGATGAATCCACTGTTCACAAAGGGATTTCTCACAATGTGTAAAGGATGGCTTAACAATTCCTTTGAAGAATAATGCAGTCATGGATTATTTTTCACTCTTACTGAGCTTTATTTTATTCTCCTTCCTCTTGCTATGAAGTATTGAGGATGAACTGAATCTGCATATGAAAAATATGTCAGATTCAGAATTTTGTTTAAATTAGTAGTGATATCTTGGACTGAGGGAGAAGTGTGGTACTCAGTATATGGATAAAAGTGATTAATTAGCTAATCAAGGAATATATTAATGACTGCATGGGCTTAAATCTGCCTAAGGAATTGCTGTAGCTTTGGATACTTTTGCACACATAAGTATTAAAAATAAGGAACTTTCATCAAATGCCTATCATTTAATAGGCATCAGGAAATAGAAATCTGAATAAAGACCCATCAGGAAATAGAATTCAAACTCAAAGTAAAACAGCTTAAGTCAGCATAATCATCAATATTTTCTTAATTTGCTAAAAATAATAATGATTTTAATTGAGCCAATTATTTATGCAGGAAGAAACAGTTCGAAGAGAAAACTAGGTTTTCTTTATTTTGTAGCTCAGATCAACTCAGGAATTAAGTAGGAATTGACCAAAAACCAAAAGCATGCTTCTTTTCTCAAACCAGAATCACTTGATTGATTAAGGACATGCAATGTGTTATAAAATCTTTCATCTCTATGTCACTATTCCAAGCACCATCAAGACTAGTCACGACTAAAAGTTGTTATAATGTGATGGATATTAAGTGACTCATGAGAACTTGCTAGTGGTCTGATTTCAAGTCTTGGAAGGCAGACTGCCATATCTCAAACACGTGCACAGGACAGTTATTAATTTAATGCATCAGACTTTACTAAATAGTTCTTTGGAGTGAACTGTCTGCCCTCAATAAGGTAAATCCTACAAAAATTATATTAGGAATTTATGCCCCTGCACATCTTCTTGCATGAATAAACACATTATGATTTGCCTTCATTTGAATAGTATATTTTAAAAGTTTTTTTTGTTAAAAAAACCAATCAAATAAAATGGAGTCGATGCATTATTAAAAGCAATAGATGAATGTTTCCATTAACTTTTTTTTCCATGCTAGGGTTATAAAATAGCCTTGTGGGAAGTTTGCCGCCATTTATTCTTCAGCTAAAAATATCAGGGCAGGCTAAGCATCCTGACATATCCATTTAACCCCTGCTTTGTAACTAAAAGCTGAACATTTATCAACCTCCACAGCCTTGGCTCTTTGAATTGCTTAGAATGAGCATCTGTATTCAAACATATGCTGTGGGTAACTAGCAAGATATTTTAGTCAGTTTGGCTTAGTAGCTGTTCTGTAAAAGTGAGATGAGTAATTTAATAAGCAGCTTTCCTTGACTCTAATACTCTTCCCTCAGTGTATGTCAACCTCAGCCAGAAATGCAACCTAAAAAGAGTTCACTGCTTGTGAGACATGAAAACGGAATAATGATTTATGCAGAGGACCATCTTCCAGGCGCTGACAAGTGCCCACTGTCCCACACAAGTCATCACTGTCACTCTAAAGAGAACAGATGGCTTTGCACAAACCACTAACAAAGAAGGAATTCTGCACAGATAGCATGAAACTTTGCCACTTTTATGAACACATCTTGTTATGACAAAGTAATAAAAAGAACTTGCCAAAATGTAACAAATATGAACTTTGGTCTCGCTCCTTGGAAAACGGAACTGAGGTTAAAAAATCTTTTAAGAAATGGGTGAGGGTAAACTACATCATTTGTTATTTCCTGTATTAAAGCAAATAGATATTCTCACAATATGAAACCAAAGCAAATGCCTTGATGTATTTGAAAATTCAGACTGTGAAGCTATCAATACAAGAAAAAATTCTGGGTTAAATAATACTATGCCCAATATTTGTTCATAGAACTATTTCAAACGCTTCAGAATTTTAAATTCAGTTAAAAATGAATGCTAGTTAATATTTTTTTAAGAAGAGCACAGTAGACAACATCCTGGTTAGTAGTATTTTTTTGATGTTTCATGTAAAGATTCCATGTAATGATTATTCAAGGCATGTATCCCCTAACAGTCCCCCAACAGACGGTATTTTTGTTATGATGCATCAATCAATTTCCATTATATTATTACCATACAGCATATTCAGGATTTTGGGTTTATAATACATTCCAAAATTTATAGGTGGACATTTTTATTCCAAAAGCGTATTCATTCACCATTGAATCCTAGAAAAATGAGTGCAGATAACATAATCGTGGACCTATCTGGCAAAGCACCTTAAACCTCCTTTGGAAAAACAGCAACAAAAAATTTGCAAAAACAAAAAGAAAATTTTCTATTGCAATGTTTCTTTTTTACATGGTTCAAAAGAAGATTGGACATTATAGTCATGGTTAAAACTGTGGCATTTTGCTGAGTTTGCGGTCTTAGCTGCCATATCTTCTGGACCGGCTACACAGCATGCAGTACGTGCAACATCAGCATTGGCATCCTCTAGGAATTTTGTAGAAATACATACTTTCAGGGTCAACCTGTACCTACAAAATCAGAATCTGCATTTTAGCAAGATATCCAGGTGATTTACATGTGCATTATACTTTTGGAGGCACTGCTCTAGCCCTATGGTTCTCGAACTTGACTCCACACTAGAAAAATCTGAGGAGCTTTGAAAAATTAGCCATAACTGGGAAGCATGCCCAGACCAATTACATCAATCTGTGAAATAAGTGTGAACAGTACAGTTCAGGGCCCTGATCCTTTTGAGAATACATTCTAGTATTTTTCCCTCTAGGTACACATAAGTCCATATGCAGAGCATAGCCAAAAAAATATAATCATTGAACAATACCAATAAATGTAGTTAATGCTAATGTTTCAAAAGCCAAACGGCTTTGTTGAAAATATGAGGCATTGTTTGATTTGGGCCATGATCTCTTTTTATTGAACAAAGCGCTCTCAGAATCTCTCTATTCTCTGAGTTCATAACAATAAAAAGAAACCCAATTTCAGATTTCTGAGGCACAAATTGATCTGCATGGCATTGTTTCTCCAATCTGTATCTTTATCAATATATGAAAACATGCTTTTTCTTCTCTTTTTGCCATTGCTCAGCTGTAGGTCACTATAGAGTAAACACAGAGAAGCCTTCATGGAACTGGATAAGAAAGCCAACCAGAAACCTAGAACAAAACAAAGACAAAACCTAATAAACAGCAAGGGAACAGAAGAGGAGTCCTGAAATGGATTTGACAAAATTTGAAATAACTTGATTTTTAACTCGAGATACATTGTACATATTCATAGCAGTATGAACTGGGGTGCTTAATAAAATGAAAATGCCATCTGCTATGAAAACATGTCTTCTATTTGAAATCCAATGACAATTGTTCATGTAGAATTAGGTAAATTATAGATCAATTTTGTGGTATTCTGGGATGTTGGTGCAGGTAACATTTAAAATATGGGAGTAGCCACATATGAATCCATATATATGTGTAAATATATATATGCACATATATATGTGTGTGTGTATATATATATATATATAAATATATATATATATGTATGTATATGACTATATATAACAACAAAGCAGGAGCAACATTTTACCTGTAACTTGGAACAGAAATTATGTAATGGAAGCAATTGTCTATACATTAGCCCTTAATCTTTTCTCGCTTCAATCACTGGCATTTATAACCTAAAAGCCATTTTAGACAGCTGTTTATACTAGTGGAACTCTTTCTATGAAAAAAAACCCAAAATGATCTTAAGCATCTCCTGTGCTGCTGGAATCTTCCAGAGCACGGCTTATTTTCAATCCTGACAACTTAAAGAGTCCTGACATCACCTCTTCAAGGTAGTAATAGAGCGCCTCGTCACCTGGAGCCTTCACTGACCTGCTTTTCATTTTAGACCACACCACTAGTCCACGAATACCATTTCTCCTTTCCTGGGTCCTAGGCAAGATGTGGTGATTTAATTTCTGGTTGTAAATATAACCCTACCTGGTATGAATGGTCCCTTCTTGTAGATAAACTGAGGAAGTATAGTCACATTGGAGTGGGCTAGGTCAGACAAATTGCTGACAAGGCTCTCCTAGACCCTGCTACAGCACAAGTTGGGTAGGAGCTGACAAAGCTTTCCAACCCCAGAATTTACTTATTCCCTTGTCAGGAAATGTTGATTTAGCACAGGGCCAGACTTTCTCATGTATCATTAAATAGGTTTGAGTCACAAGATGGAAAGATGATGGACACTGAACTCTCAGCACCAGGTTTGGATGATGTATTTGTGACAGAAAAGGCCCTTGGTGTTTAGCATCAAGTAACTTTTAAGTGGTTAGACAAAAATATAGTGATCAAGTTCAAAGGCCTAGAAAGGACATGTGATTTACTGCCTCTCCCACATTAAAAAGAGAAGACTAGTTGGCTTTGGATTAGTCTAAAATCTGATATTGTGAATGATAGTATTTGTCAAAACAATGAATGTCTGTGTGACTAATGCTGAATTGCCAACTCAACGGAAATACGATGATGGTTGTGGTCTTTGACTATACAGTTAAATTTATTACATTAGAGAAAGTTTGTGGCAAGATGCCAAACTCGTCAAAGCCATCTCTTTCTAGGTCACCCTACATCTAGATCCTAGCATTGTTTCTGGAGCAAAATGGGCACTCACTGAATATTTATTGAATAATCTTTTCCTAGGTGTTACTATTATGGATTCTATATCAGCTTCGGACAGGCCCTTTGAATAAAATTTTAATGTTTATTATCTCCCAGACTTTAAGAGAACAGAGGGAATGAAAATCTTTGGACTTCTGTAACAGCTGCAGAGTTCAGCTGTGCAGACTGTGTCAATATCATACTTGGTTTCATAAACAATGCTAGTTCTCAGTTTACCCACCAAAAGGAGAACAAGGTGCCTGAGTTCACAAACAACATTTAATCTACTGCCAGCCTGGCAGGCTGTCCTTGGCAACTTGGATTTTAATATTCAATGTTCTTTCAGACAAATGCAAGCCTTTTTATATGGGTAACCATAGATAAATCCCAACACTTTCACAAAGGACTGGCCCACAAAGAAAAGAAAGGACAAACTGGTGGTAAATTATGGAAGGTAAAACCACACAGAAGAAACTAGTAAAATGAGAAGACAAAACAAGAGAGCATACAGTATTTAGAAACATTTTTTGGTCATTTACTCTACTGTTAAAAGTATAGCTGCAAAGAATACATATTATTTTAACTCATAATATTTGTTATTCTGCATACACATTGTTACAAAATATAGCTCTTGGCAAAAACGTTTAAGATCTGTCAGAATCAATTTTTTTCAATCCCAGTTATGTCTGTGGCGAATAAAATAGGGTAACAGTAGCCCAAGAAAAAATCATATTTTTCCTTGAAAGTTCATTGCACATTCTTTGAAGAAGTGGTACTATTAGAATCTTGGGTGAAATCTAAGTCCTTATACCAATCTGAAAAGAGCAATAAATAATATGTTACACTTGGCTTCACACTTGCGAATTCAAGTTTCTTGGTTTAATATTGTGATTAACAGAATACAAATGTTCTAGCTTTCAGGACAATCACTTTGAAAAATCTGGACGTCTCAATTCCTAAATGCCATGTGGGTTGTGTGTGTGTGCATGCGTGTGTGTGTGTGTAAAACAAACACTTTGTAATTGCACTCTGATGTGTGTGAGTAGTTACTTAGCATACCCCTAGCGATCCAGTTAATGAAGCGTGCACTGTGCTAAATTGTAAGATGTCCCTTTGCTATGTGGATTGTTACTTCAGTGCTCCATGAAGAAAACTGCTGTGTGCTGTTAGTCTAGAGTCACCCTGTCACACACACTGTGGAACGAAGGGGCAAGCTTTCATGTCACATTCTGCTAAAGGTTTTATTGCCTCTTACTAGAGATCCTTTCTGAGGAATTTGATGAGTAGAAGAAATGTCAGAAGAAGATGAGTTAAGGTCTGCTACAATGCCCCCTTCAATGTCGTATCTCAGATGTGAAAGCCATCAGTGTGATAATGTAATTTCTCTAAAGGTCACTTTTACTAGAAAATAAATAAGGGTTTTGACGATAGGTTAAACAGTGTACATGTTTTTGGAAAACAATTACTTAACATCGTCATCAGTTATGCTTCTGAACACCATACTTTCACAGAGTTTCCTTGAACTCAATTCCATATTCTTTCATATCACAACATGATATTATTTTTACAGGGGTTTTTTGCTTGTTCATATATTTATTTGAGATTTCATATATTTCTGAGATGATTTATAAATTTTTCATCACTACTACCACTTCTAAGAATATTTTCTACTTTATCTTTGGTAAGTTCTAGCAATGGAAATCATTTGACATCTCTGTGTAGGAATGTCTGTTGTTAAGTAAGCACCTTTCCCATCCTCTTCTACACTTTTCCCTGGGGACCCAGGGTAATCCCTTTAGGAAGATTCTAGGTTAGACTTTACGGACGAAAAGCATTGAAAATCTATTGTTCTTCAGTGGGTTCTGCAAACTGGCACATGGAAATGTGCACACTTTAGATGTGAGGTTTTGCTGTCTGTCTTCAGATGAGCAGATTATTCATTTTAGTTCTACAGAAAGTTGAGATAATAAGCCAGAGTGCTTTTCAGATCTTGGGACCCCCAGCTTTTCTAAAATGTTATGTAGATTAAACATTTCCTGCATTATATTCCCTCCTGTTAAATATAGCCAAAGTATGTTTTCTTCACTGGCCTACACGGTTTTAATATTACATGTGATATTGAGATCTATTATCTAATAATCCTTAACATTAATATGAATATGTTTGCCACCTGCTTTTTCGATTTAGCACCCAAGTTTCTAAGGCTGGCTGTGGTATTTTTACAAATGGGAAAATTATCACATGCTGGTAATACAGTGCTTAAATTCAGTCCTTCCAGCCTGAGTTTTAACTGAGGAGCCAGTATCTGTTATGAGACTACAAAAATGAGTAAATCAACATGCACAGTTTTAAAGAAAATGTCTAAAAACTTATTTCATGAGTCTTGAACACCCCTTTCTCATTCAAGTAATATTTTAAAAATCAGAGGGTTAAGTGTTTTGAGGAGAATTTTTGTAGTTAGTTTGCTGTTAGTTAGTTGGCTGTTAGTTTATTTGCCATTAGTACTGTTCCATCTTTCCTCAAAGAGAAGTGAGTGCTACTCCTTTTTTCAGCTCAATGTTAAAGGGCAGAGGGCTTTTCCAGGACTCTAACTGTTCTACCTGTATGGGGGTCACTCAGGCCCATGAGCTTCTGCAGGACAGAACCAAGAGAGTGCTAAAACCCTAGGACTGACCTGATAGTCCAGAGTATTGGAGCAAAGGATATGTGTTTCCCATGATTCAGATGTGTGCCGTGTTGGAAAGAACATTCTGGTGAGAAACTGCTTTGTGTCATGTCCAAGAAAGCTGTCCAGATGGGTGGGGAAGTCGCAGCTAAAGGAAGCTGCAGTTAAATACCAGATACCTAGAGCGAAAGAACTGTTGCAAACACCTTTATTAAAGATGTAGAAATGTCTCCATCCAAAATGAGATACCTGTATAAAAATCTGGCATGAGATAGTTTATTTCTGTTAAACAAAGTTTGCTTGTTGTTGTAGTTTATTTCTGTTAAACAAAGTTTCTTTGTTGTTTTAATTAGGGAGTTGTGTCATATTAGTATTTCTCAACAATAGGTACACATTAGAATCACCGGCAAAGCTTAAGGCAAAACAAAACAACAAACTAACACCAAAACAACAAAACAATGAAGTCAAGGCCCCAGCTCCATGAAAACAAAAGACAACAAAAAAAAATAAGAAAACTGCAAGACAGAGGATCCAAAGCAGGAAACTTTTAAAGAACTTTTGCCAGATCCAGAGAAAGTGAACTCAACGACAGGTGAACTAGCCAGTTCGTTTCTGTGAAGGAGGAAGCAGAGAGGAAGATCAATGCAAAGAAGCTGAATGTAAAATGGTGTCAAATTTGCTGACGTCACTCAGCAGTCTCCCGCCATCAATCGAGTTCTAGTCTCAAAGAGAGAAAGATTTTATACTAAATCAAGTTCATAGTATTGATTATTATCTTGCAGTGAACATTCCATTTCCTGAACTAAGATGTGCTAAGGCAATGAGAAGCCACACGTTTATCTATTATGAAAGAACAGAAAAGCCATGGAATCTATAGGAATTTCTATGCAGGAGCGAGTCAGATTATACCCACTGAATACTGCTGAAAGAAATGATGGGAGACAAGGTTGACTTAGTCACTATGCATGTCTCATGGAGGTACAACTTTGTTACATATTGTATATCCATGATGACAAATAGCAGCATATTGACAAAAGATTGGATAAGTAAGAAAAAAAATCCAGACAATTGTCATAATTCTCTGTTGCATCTTGATTTAATCCATTTGATTTTTTTTCATAAGATGAGAATTTAACTAGTTATATTTAAGGGGAGCCACTCCCTCAAAGCATATTGGACAATTTCTCTCAATGTCATCCTGTAAGGAACAGCTCCCTGGACAGCAATCTTATAAAATGAAACATTTTTTTTTTTTTTTTTTTTTGCGGTACTCGGGCCTCTCACTGTTGTGGCCTCTCCGGTTGTGGAGCACAGGCTCCGGACGCACAGGCTCAGCTCTTGGCTCACGGGCCCAGCCGCTCCACGGCATGTGGGATCCTCCCAGACCGGGGCATGAACCCGTGTCCCCTGCATCGGCAGGCGGACTCTCAACCGCTGATCCACCAGGGAAGCCCGAAACCTCAGTTTTTAAATAGAGAAAAATAAACTGGTAGCTTTGGAATCAGACAGACAGCTCTGAGTAATGACTGATTCAATAATTAATGTCTTAGAGTTTCACTTTCCTGAACTTAAACTAATATGGGGAGGGGAGAGAGACAGAGAGAGAATAACAATATCTATCTCGTAGGGCATTATTAGTGTTAAATTAGATAACATCTGTAAAATTCTCAAAATCAAGATAAATTTTAAGTTCTGTCTTTATCCTACCTTCACATAGAAGACGACTGACAATGAAGTTTTGTCCTATTTGAATTGAACAGTTCACCTTCTGGTGCAAATTAACATTTAGATAGGAATAGACCCCCATCCACTCCTAATGCAAGGAAAATAAGACACTTTAAATAACTGGATGTTGAATTCACCAGATGAGAACTGAGCTACAGATCATTTCATATTTTGTAAAAAGAATGGCAATATAAAAAATGAAGTTATCCTCAAAACTAAATTGAACATAAATTAATAATTTTAAAGTGTCAAAAAGTTTACTTCCTGATCTTAAAGTCATAATTCCCCATATCCAGGTCATATTGATATACCTACTAGGTTTAATAAAAATAACAATTCTTTCCACTGTCCCCTAATTACTGAGGATGCATCCCTCTTCTTTTTCCCTAAACAAATAGAGCTGGAAATTATTTTTTATTAAGTAATAATTAATATACAGTATCATGTTAGCTTCAGATACACAGCATAGTGATTTGATAGCTTCTTACATTATGAAATGATCACTGCAATAAGACCCATTGTCACCCATCACCATACAGATTTGTTGAAATATTATTGACTATATTCGCTATGTGTACGTTATATCCCCACGACTTATTTATTTTATACCTGGAAGAATGAAATAAGTGAAGGAGATTAAGAAGTATAAACATCCTACTTTTCCCCCGCCAATTATCAGCAAAAGAAGCCCGTAGATGCCAAAAGCCTTAAAAGGCTGCATTTAAAATATAATGTATACTTACAAACCCCAATCACCTTTCTTGAAACTTTGATGGGGAAAAAAATCCTGCTTAGAGCTCAGCTGAATGACTTATACCTCCTTAGAAAGCTATTGATTAACTCACACAATATAGTATTCTTTTAATCTTGAAGGTTCCACTGAGATCACCATTTCTCCTTGCCTGGCTGAGCAGAATTTTGAGAGTGGGTGGGTGTGAACATTGAATTTTGAAACTAGCAGCTGAGGTCAGCTTTTAATTGTTCTTACTTTGATCTTTTACTATTAGAATATAATCCATAGCCTCAAGGGGTTGGGTTTGATTAAGGGGGTTTGCAGAGACAAGATACATCTTCTAAAGTACATAGCAGTGAGTTGGGGGTTCCTCCAGTATGAATGTACAACAGGTTCATAAGAGTGCATTTGGTTTTCAGTTTCCTCAATTTAGTAGAAATAGGTTATTCATTTAGTCATTATAAGGTATATATTTGGCTATTATTTATTGGGGGTGCAAACATAAAGCAAAGTGAGAGCCCCAGGAGAGGTATACAACTAAAATACCATGGAAGTTCCCCAGCTGGAGATCTCAGTGCTAGTGGCACACAGGATGAGTTTAGAATCAGAAAACATGGAAGAAATTCTTGCTTATTTAGCCCTTCAAAGAATACCTTCTAGGTGTTTACTGTTTCACAGAAACAGAGGGAAGACTTGAGGCCACCTTGAGGAATAAAGGAAAGCTCCTTCCATGATGGGCTCAGAATAGTGGCCTCTTGGTTCTGTTTCCTAATCTGTAAACTGTGGGTAATCATCAGAGCTCTCATTTCTTAGGCTCATTGAGAGGATTCAATCAGATTATTCCTATTGTTAGAGAAATGCAAATCAAAACTACAATGAGGCATTATCTCTCACTGTTTAGAATGGGCATCATCAGAAAATCTACAAACAACAAATGCTGGAGAGGGTGTGGAGAAAAGGGAACACTCTTGCACTGTTGGTGGCAATGTAAATTGATACAGCCACTATGGAGAACAGTATGTAGGTTCCTTAAAAACTAAAAATATAATTACCATATGACCCAGCAATCCCACTACTGGGCACATACCCTGAGAAAACCATAATTCAAAAAGACACATGCACCCCAATGTTCATTGCAACACTATTTACAATAGCCAGGTCATGGAAGCAACCTAAATGCCCATCAACAGACAAATGGATAAAGAAGATGTGGTACGTATATACAATGGAATATTACTTAGCCATAAAAAGGAACAAAATCAGGTCATTTGTAGAGATGTGGATGGACCTAGAGACTGTCATGCAGAGTGAAGTAAGTCAGAAAGAGAAAAACAAATATCGTATATTAACACATATATGTGGAATCTAGAAAAATGGTACAGATGAACCAGTTTGCAATTGCAGAAATAGAGACACAGATGTAGAGAACAAACGTATGGACACCAAAGGAGGAAAGTGGGGGTGGGGAGGTGGTGGGTTGAATTGAGAGATTGGGATTGACATATATACACTAATACGTATAAAATAGATAACTAATAAAAAAATCAGATGATTCCTGTAAAATGCTCTATGTACTGCCAAGTATTCTAAATATTAGGTGTCTATTCTGTTAATGTTGCAGGAGACCTGAAACTGTTCTCCGAATGATCAGTGTGTGAGAGGCTTGCCAAGTCTCACCCTCCACATATCAAGCTCTATATACTTTATGTGGGCATTAATATCTGAAAATAATATCTGGTCCATTAGACTCAACATTTTCATAATTTGACACTAAGATAAAATCTTGACGAAAGGGTGAAGCAGCTTGTATCCAATCAGAGTCATCATTATGAACATCAGTGAGCATTGATTACATGGGGCTATGGATATAGACAGTGAGAAAGCGGAGCCAAATCTGTGTTGAATTCAGCTTCCTTTTAAAAATAATTCACAGTTGGGATTTGTTGCTTGTAATGCATGTCTTTCTTATAAAATGAACTGCAAAATGGGAGGGAAAATCCATTTATTCAGTGTTTCACCATCAATGGGAAATGTATATAACTTGACTCACTTTTACACACACACACACACACACACACACACACACACACACACACACGTACTCTCATACCACTTGTTTCCAGATTACATAGAGTTTCAAACAGAAAACTCTATTTGTCAGATGGATGAGCTGGTACAACAAACAGTCCCAAATGTCAATGCATTAACATAATTTAGGTTTATTTTTCAGCCCAATATGGATGTTCTTGGTCACACAACCCTCTTGGTCCACTCTCCTCCAAGGGGTAAATTAGGGAAGAAAATTCCTTTCATTTTCTTGGTTTTACGGCCACTAAGGTACTTGCCATCCTGCCATTGAAAATAAAGGGATAAAGTGGAAACATATGTTTTAGGGCCAGGTGTGAAAGTGTACTACAGCACTTCTGCCCATATTCCACTGTCTGTAACTCGCCACTTGGTCCCACCTAGTTGATAGAGGACTGGTGAAATGGAGTCCTTCCATGTACTCAGGAGAAAATTAAAATGGTCCAATCAAGTTATAACATTGTCTTTATCATGGAAACCCACTACAGTGACTATATAGGGAATTTTAGAAAAGTACACCCTCTTTATCATTATAAAGACCTGAGATGTTCTCTAAATGAACAACTCACATTTGCTTACTATGTACTTATAAAAGTAAGGGAAGGGATAACTAGAATTTGTGATTATGAGATTCCTTTGCCAGATGTTAATCTTAAACTTTAACAAGAAGTGGGCAGTTTGGATTACTAAAGATAAATTGTTACATTTCCTTTTATTCACTATTTTTGGTAGAGTCCACAAGATAATGATATCCTCTAAATAACTTTCCATCTACACTTAATCTTAAAAACAAGACTTGTATACCAGAACTCAGGTGTTTTTACATAACTAATATAATTTCATTTGTTTTTACTGAAATTGAAAAATACAACTGCATAGAAAACCTCTTTCCTTTCCTTTTCAGTCATAACAAATTTGAATGAACATAACATTCAAACTGTTCAGTGTTGATTCTTCTCCTGACGTGGTGAATAAAATACGTTTCATTGTGATCTGAATAAAATTTCATGGGGTGAAACTTATTATACAATAAAGCACACACACTTAAATTTTGTTGAGTCTTTTTAAAGTTGTTATAGATTCCTATACCTGAGACAGTCCATAAAACGGCAGTATGACAAATCACTTATAATTTCACATTTATCTTAAAGTTGATTACTGATGAACTGCTGGACATGTGAGGAAAGGTTTTATATATTTAACATAAAAGATGATTTTAAATTTGTGTTAGATGATCTCTCTCATCACAACATCAAAATTAAAACAAGACTCTATGTAGCATCAGGTTATCTGTCTCAGACTCTACTTCACATGTAATAGTAATATCTATATTTTTGAAATGACTGTTTCCATGATAGATAATTATTTGGCCAATGATGTTTGAATATTTAATCAAGTATGTGTCATGTGTAATAGACATACATCTGAAAGCATCGTGATAGCAATGTGATGGCAAATTCATTTCTGCCAAGGACTGTTTAATGAAATACTCTTTCCTTTGGATTGTCGGCTTTGTGCTAATCACAGAAAAATTCTCCTTTTCCCCAGCTAGTATGTCTGTTAATCTAGTCAAGAAATTAGAAACTTACTTTATGTTAGAACTGAAGTATGCATAATAAAGGATTGATGTATAAATAACAGTCAGTCCCTAATCATTACCATAAATTTATTTTAATAATATATCCTCCAAGAAGCTAGGAGTCACTTTATATATTGGTAGCTGTATCAGTGCAATGTTTTTCTCTTTGTTTTTATGTAATTTCGTACTTAATAAAACACTGCAGGGACAGTGCAAAGCTTTAGTCCCCGAAATCCTTTACTGAGATAGAAGTTCACCAACTGTCCCAATAATCTAATCTTCAATCATTCCTTTCATTGATCACCATGTTTCTTTAGTCTTCCTCCTTCTGAAATAATTCCTCAGGGCTTATTTGGTCTTCCTGGTCTTAAATTTTTGATGAATAGAGGCCAGTCTTTTTGAAAAATATTCCTCAATTTGAGTTTGTCTGATGTTTCCTCATGATCAGATTACGGTATATATTTTTGGCAAGAATATCACAGAAGGGATGCTGTGTCCTCATTGCCCGTCAATCTATAACTTTCCTGGGGATACTGACTTTGATCACTTAGTTAAGTGTGTGTGCTAGCTTTATCTAGTGTAACATTTCCCCCTCTATAATTAATACAAATTCTGCTGGGAAGTACTTTGAGGCTATGCAAATATTACATCACTCATCTAACTTTTACATACTAGTTTTAGTGTTCACTTATGTTTAAAAAATGGAGATTTACTATTTCAATCACTTCTCTACACTTAGTTACCATTCGATTTTGAGGAAGAACTTTCCTCTCTCTCCATTTATAATTAACTTGTCTATTTACTTTGGTGTAGACTCATGGATTCCTATTTTAATCAAAAGATGTAATTTATTGCTATCAATTTGTTTCTTACTATTAATATGTTGATACATAACCTCTGAGGGTGAGTAGGATGGGGAATTGCTCACAAATGGTGAATTCAGGGGCAGTTCAATACAGATTATACCGAATTTTAGGAAGACAATATCTCCCTGAATGAATAACACCTGAAAAATAATTTTGAAAAGTCTTTAACAGTATCGTACTTCCTATTTTACACTACTAAATAATTTATTTTGATAATCACAGGGTTATCTTATTCTAACCTTTCAAAAATACTCAAGAATGAGATCCCAAAGATCAAAATTTCTGAAGTTCTTAAGGCAAAACTGCCATATACTTCTACTGTGTGGGATACGTCAGTAAAATGTGTTAAAATACACCTGATAATCTGTGGAGGCTCATTAAAAGCATAATATTCATAAACCTGTCCCCATGACCAGATAATAAGTCCCCCTATACTCTGCTCATACCACTGCATATTGCATAGAATTTCACATGTAAGTATAATCATTTACAAAACTTTAGCCAGTTTATAAAACTTGAAACAGTTTTCCATAAACATATGACACAAATGGCTTACAATCACCATACTGCAAGAATGCTCCTTTTTGACTTAGTCAAATTCTCCATAAATGAAGCACTCTGTAGAACCAATCTGAATTTCCACTTTAATGAATTGAGATAATTACCAATAAATGACTACACCACAATGAATTGCTGAGGATCCACAAAATGATGTATAAAATGTAGCTATGCAGAAGTAACTAAAATTAATCATTAGATGTGCATTTAAGCTCTTTATTTTGCAGTCTTATTCATTTTGGCCATTGAATTTACTAAATCTCTTTAAAGAGATTTTCATACATACTCTTAAATACTTTCAAACTAAAATTTAATACTTGGCATCTTTGAATCGCAGAGATCTCAGAGGATATTTTAGGTAAAAAATGAACTGTCTATTAAGAGAACTGGAAAACTAAAGTTTATTTCTAAATCATATAGCATTGTACTTCAAAGTGGACGCCAAGTTGTTATATTGTTAATATATTTTATAATCAAAACTAGGGTTGAGTTAGAAATGTTTATTTCACTATGGTTCACTTTATTATAATAATTAAACAGATTAGAAATATTTGTTTTTAAAGAAATTTTCTTTTTGGATAGATTCTTTAGAAGAGAAAGGAAAGTTTATGTTGCAAATGTGGCCATGGACATTCCATCAGTTGCTTACCATAAAGAGCATCTCACAATAAAAGCAACTAGCATCTTAGGAAAAGTAAAGACAATTTTGAAAAGGTTGTAGAATTTGAGAGCGAAAATAGCACGTAGTGATAACCCTGACCTTGTACCAGAAGAAGGTTAGTATCAGAACAATTTCATTTTTATCTCTATCCTCAAAATTAGTTTTGAAAATAACTCAGTGGTTATTAAAGTATGAATTTAAGGTGGTAACTTATATAAAGATTCAGAAATGTAAATTGGGTTGTTTTTAATTCCACATGTAGAGATATCAGTTATACACTCTTTGATTGGAGAATATTCTTCATTGATTATAATCGCAGAAGGAAACCTTCCAAGAGCTTAATCTGAAGGAATATCTTCTACTCAAATTTATATCAAGATAATTTCTATCTGTATTTTAGGAAATGGAATCTTTATAAACTTACTGTGTTATATTATTGTGTTACAATATGTGAATTAGACAAAATATTTGTTAATATTCATTGTTGATGGATACAGAGGAAAGTTTACTACACACACACAATGCACACATACACAGTATACAAGTGTTTTAATTTTCTATATATTTTCATTATATAAAATGTTTTGTAAATATTCAACATGTACATTTTTATTATTTTTATGTATTATTCCTTTTTTGTTTTCTGATACTAAGATTAAATTACTTAAAATGTGTTCTATTATTAAGTTTAACATATTGTGCTGAAGAAATTGGTTGATATGTTACATCATAATCTTCTTTTAGGCATACTTGGTTCAGTCAGTGGGGAATCCCATCCTTCCATGCTAAAAATCTGTGTATGTCGTTAATAGCTTACTAGACATTTTACTGTTAAATCTGCACATATATTAAAACTGCCATTGTATGGAACTCCTTCAGGGATACTGAAATTTACCCAGCGCTCCTATCTAGTCTGAGCTTTTTTTTTTTTGCGGTACGCGGGCCTCTCACTGTTGTGGCCTCCCCGCTGCGGAGCACAGGCTCCTGACACGCAGGCCCAGCGGCCATGGCTCACGGGCCCAGCTGCTCCGCAGCATGTGGGATTTTCGTGGACCGGAGCACGAACCCGTGTCCCCTGCATCGGCAGGCGGACTCTCAACCACTGCGCCACCACGGAAACCCTAGTCTGAGCTATTTTTAAATTATATCTAAAATAAATGCATTACCTCCTACAATGTTTCCCATAATCAGTGCTTAATATGTCAGTCCAACCTGCATTTGCTGCTTATGTTTTCAACAATTACCACACTTACTACTTCCAATTTGCCCTTTCTTTCCAATATATCTTTTCTGGAGTGATTGTAATTCAACTAATCCTCAAACCTCTCTAGTACTTTACCTTGAATTTTAATTGCTTAAATGTTTAATTGCTTAAGAATCTCTTGGATGTTTAATGCTACAGAAGTATACTCATGAATATAAGGCCCTGAGCAAGGACTTTTATACATTCAAGCTTAAATACAAAAGAAGTCCATATGTTAAAAACAAACCCCTGGGCTTCCCTGGTGGCGCAGTGGTTGAGAGTCCGCCTGCCGATGCAGGGGACGCGGGTTCGTGCCCCGGTCCGGGAAGATCCCACATGCCGCGGAGCGGCTGGGTCCGTGAGCCATGGCCGCTGAGCCTGCGCGTCCGGAGCCTATGCTCCGCCATGGGAGAGGCCACAACAGTGACAGGCCCGCGTACCGCAAAAAGAAAAAAAAAACAAAAACAAAAAAAAAAAACCCTGTTTTCTGAGAAAAGGATGCATTATATGCTAAGAAGCTTAGAACTCAATTTATAAAATGAATCAGAGAAGTAAATCTTAGGGAAGTTACCTCTGCTATTTTCAAGCATGCCCTTGAAACAATGTATTTATGAAGTATGTTTTGTTTTTAGCTTTAATCACATCCAGTTGATTCCCATCTGATACCGATTTTGAGTTCCCTTTTACCTTTACTCTATAAATAAATCAGTCATGTAAGGAGAACTTGATCATAGGAGGAAAATATTTTCACAGCTGCCTGCCTTTCAGTAATTAATGCTTGCTTCTCAGGATACAAAATACGGGGCTTACACATGCGCATGTTTATAAAATATTTCTTAGGTGAATAATAAATATAATTTTCCTAACACGTAACATCCCAGACTGGTATACTTCATATTAATTCACATGTTGCGGAAAGCAAAGAGTGCATCTCCCAAAACAACTACAGATCTTCCCTGACTTACAATGAGGTTATGTCCCAATAAAAACCATTATAAGTTGAAAAGATCCTAAGTCGAAAATGCATTTAATACACCTAATCTACCAAACATCCAACCTTAGCCTAGCCTGCCTTAAATGTGCTCAGAACACTTACATTAGCCTACAGGTAGGCCAAATCATCTAATCCTCTAACACAAAACCCATTTTATTATAAAATGTTGAATATCTCAGGTAATTTATTGAATACTGTACTGAAGGTAAACAAAAAAAAAAAATAGAATAGTATGTGTACAAGATGGTTGTACGTGTATATGTAGGTTGTTTACCCTTGAAATCCTGTGACTGACTGGGAGCTATGGCTCCCTGACCCCACCCAGCATCAAGAGAGAGTATCTTACTACAGATTGCTAGCCTGGGAAAAGATCAAAATTTGAAATATAGTTTCTACTGAATATGTATAGCTTTCACATATGGCAAAGTTGAAAAATCAGTAAGTGCAACTATCTTAAGTGGGCAAACTATTGCTTACTGTAGAATAATGAATGAATGAAAAATAAATGGTAAAAAAAAAAATACATGCATTGAGAGGAAAGTCATTTGATGTAAGGAAGATTTAGTGATTTTTCTTCCATTTGAGTGTTAAAGAATAATATCAATTTAGGGAAATAATAGCTAAAGTCTTTATATCATATTTTACCTTGAAATAGCAAGATGTAAAGTCTTTGGCACTCAAGTGTTTGCTCAAAAGCTGAATGAATGGTCACTCACTACAAAAAATAATCTAGGAATATAGCTTCTACACCTGATTATTACTGTCTGTCAGTTGCTGGAGAATTTCAGATTTTTTTTTCCAACTCTAGTTCTAATTTCTTATGCTTAAACTTCCACTGCCTAAGGAATTCCTGAGCTTTCAGGTTCAGCTCTTCTCTATCTCTTGTCTCAGGGTCTCTGACTATGAAACTCACTGGGTTACAGGTCAGCAGGCTTGGTTGCACCCTCAGTGTAGTGAATCAGCTCTGAGATCTGGAGGTCAGCATGCTTACCCTCCATCTCCCATGTCCCAAAGAGATTCTGGATCTCCTTAAGTCAATCCAACATCTGCAGTTGCTCTTTTTTTCTGTGTTCCAATTTGCGTGTTAATTTCTAGGGATAGAGCAAGTGAAATGGTAGGAACATAGTTTTGCTAAAATTAAACGCATAACATACCATTAAATGATAATTTTTAACGGAGGTCATCTGTACTACATTTAATTAGCAATCGATTAAGAAAAAAAGGAAATGATCGATAAAATCTTTTGACAACTTTTCTTAGTCCCTTTTCCTTATGTTAATGAGGAAGCACAGTAAAATTCAAAAGTTCAAAAAAAATATATTATGACAACACTTCCTCCCACCTCAATGACGGGTGATTTGAAGTTCTCACCTCAGACCCTAAACACTCAGTCTTTCCACACTACCAAAGCAAATCCTATCATCCTTTCGTGTTTTTTTTTTTTTTTTAGAGATATTTTATGTGCATGCAAGGGAGCTAGCTAGCTAGCTAGCTATTTATATTTTTGTATAAAATGATTACCATACAGAGTAGTCTTCATTTTAACATTTTCCTCTAGCAATATTTTTGGAGATGATTTCTTCCAATTTTCTCTTCATTTCCCTCTGTCTTTTCTGGGGCTGTATGCAGTCTATGTGTAAATCCATTCTATATACTTTGTCTTGGCTTTTCTTGAGGTGTTCATGTGTCACTTCAAAATCTGTGCATATACTTGAACTAAACACACCACAATGAGGTTTTACTGATTTAAAAGATATTTGTTATTCTAAGAGATACACTATTTGAGAAGATAAAATATCTGCCCACAATGCATTTTGCCCACAGTGCACTTTGCAATCCCACCAGCAGTAAATGGCAGCTACTCTTATTCCCCATCTTGATGACATAATGTCATCCAACACTGGCATCTTTGCCCATCTGGTAAGGGGAAAATCATACCTCAGTGATTTTTTTTTTCATTTATTTATTTGTTATCAGAAGGCCTAACAGCTTTTCTTATGTTTAAAAGCTACGTGTATCTGCTTTTCCATGAACTCTTTATTTACCCTTTTGCTTATTTTTTCTATTGTGCCGTTTATTTTCTTGGAAATAGCTTTTTATAATTATATAGTTATCTCAGTTATGTGCTGCAAATATTTTCCTTTGTTTAACAAAATGTCTTTCTAATGGTGGTTTGTTTCCTTATCTAGAGGATTTTTAAAAAATTTTGTGGGGTCAAAAATTTGCATGTAAGCAAATATGTCTTTTTCAGTTTCATATAATTTGGTCATAGTTAGGAAGGTCTCATCCACTAAATGTTGGTAAAGCAATCTTCACATGGTTTCTTCTGTCACTTTCATGAATCTAGTTTCTATCTTTAAAGTTGTTTTCCATTTGGAGTGAATACGGATTCAAGTTTATTTTTTTCATCAGATAACTGTCATTGATTTATCAAAGCTACTTCCTGACTCCTACAGTATACTAAAATTTTATAACATTTAGGTGCATTTCTGGACATTCCATTTGCTTTACATTTACCTGTCTGCCTTCTCACTATCATATTTTTTCTAATAATTTTTATTATGGAAATATTTATCTATTCATATTTTATTAATGATTTGAAGCCATTATAAATGGATGTTATCTATTTAATATCTATAATTATATTGTGATATATATTATATATAAGTGATATATATTACTCTATATAATATATATTCTTCACAAAATATCACAAGATTTCTCATTCTTGAGGATGGAAAAATTATTCCTTGCCATTTTTTATTATTATTTTAATATGTTTCTGGTTTATGTTAGCTAATAGTTGATGTTTTTGCTTGTACATTAATCAGTAAGATGAGTTTATTGTTTTTCTTTTTTTGCATCATCTTTGAAGAATTAGGGCATTATGATATGCAAACTTTAAAAAAAATCTTTTTATTTTCTGGAACAATTTTAATATGTGTAGAAACTTCTGTTCCTTAAAATTTAAATTCTCCATTATACTATCTGGACGTTGGAGTTTTTGAGGGTTTTTGGACAAATTTCTCTCTTTTTTTCAATGAGCTGTTTGCTCGTTTAGTGCTTTTTTATGCACTATGAGTATTTACTGTAAGTATGTTCAAACTAAATTGCCTACTTCATTCAGGATCCCAGCGGCCATGGCTCACGGGCCCAGCTGCTCCGCGGCCCGTGGGATCTTCCCAGACCGGGGCACGAACCCGTGTCCGCTGCATCGGCAGGCGGACTCTCAACCACTGTGCCACCAGGGAAGCCCGAGGACCTCAAATTTATCTTTGTAGTTTTGAGCAAAGTTGACCTCAAATTCATTTTTATAGTTTTGAGCAAAGTTATTCCTAAGTTTCTTTAAACACCCAATATACCAATGGTTATTTTCCCATTATAATTGTGTATGTATGTTGTATATTCTTCCTTATTTCTGATTACTACAGCTGTTTATTTTATTTTATTTTTTTCCCCATTTTACTGAGGCATAGTTGACATACAGCACTGTATACGTTTTATTTTTTTCTTCTCATTTTATTGAGCTATAGTTGACATACAACACTGTATTGAGGTATAGTTGACATACAGCATGATGATATGACTTAACATGCATCATGAAATGATTACCACAGTAATTTTAGTGAATATACATCATCTCATATAGATACAAAAAAACAGAAAATATATTTTCTTGTCCTTATAATAAGAACTCTTGTGATTTATTTTAATATTTTATTCAGAGAATTGGCTTTAGGATTCAATAACCAAGTGTTATACTATTTTGCTGCTAATCGATTAATTTTTGTTAATTTTTATTCCATCTTCTTTCCTTATTGTGTGCTCTTTCCCTAACTTTTTGAGTCATATGTTGAAAATGTTAATTTTTAATTTAATATGAAAATTTAGAATTATCAGTTAGGCTTATGATAATTACTTTAGTTGTATCCCAGGTGAAATTGCAGTTTGAATTCCTTTTGACCCAAGAGTTGTTTGAAGAAGAGTTTTGTTGATGTTGTCTTGTTTTTTTCATTTTCATCTGCAGTGTTTTTATTTTTATTTCTGATTTATTATCTATCTCTAGTTTTATTCCATTGAGATTATAGAATTTTTTTGTACTATTTCTTCTTTTTGGAATTTATTGAAGCTTTTGTTGTGAGGAAGTAGATAATCAGTGTTCGAATGTTCCATGTGCAAGATAATCATTATTTAAATGCTCCATGTCCAAAAGAATGTCAAATCCCTGCTTTCAAAAAATATTGTACAATATATTGGAATTAGATTTATGTGGTGTTAAGTGTCTGTATATTCTCCCCTATCTCACTTGGTTTGACTTAAAATGATAGGAGTATATTAAAGTGTTTCTTCTTATGCTCTATCTCCAACTATTTTTCTTTGTTGTCCCATGTGGTGGATGTTATGGATGCAGATGCTATGATATTTTGATGCTTAACTTAGGCATTTGTATGATACTTTGATATAAATTTTAAGTGTTTGAGTAAAACTTTATTTTTAAAAACTGTGTTGTTTTTCAGTCATTCGGAAGAGTTCCCAGAACCACCCCCATCATCTCCACCAAATGTAGAAGGTATTGTTCTTTTCATTTTTTGGTACTAAGCTGGATGCATTGTGATATATCATTGTGAATTCAGTTTTCATTTCCTTGACCAGTAAGAAGATTAACACACCATTTGACATCATAAGTTGAGTGGTCATTTGGTTTTCCTATTTGTGATTTTTTTTCATACATTATTTTTCTGTTTATATGCTGGCTTGGGTTTAATTTTGTAATCAAGTTGCACATTTTTTTCATAGTAAAAATAGTAATCTTTTATTTGATATCCAAGTTTCAAACATTCTTTCTATTTATTTTTGTATCCTAACTTTTATCCAAACCTTTTTCTTTTGTCTTACAAAAGTTTTAAATTTTATATAGTCAAATATGATTTCTTTTTCTTTTATAGCTTCTAGGTTTCCTGTGTTGATTGGAAAAGTGAAACCCTACATGACATGTAGGATTTCCTAATTTGTCTCAAAGAAATTGGATCTCTATTTCCATGATAAATCAAAAAATTTAAAACTAAACTAATCATTTTATGTTTGCTCCTTTAAGAGTACTTGGTCTATTTATGGACTTTTGTTATTGTTGTTGGTCCATATAAATTTCAAAATTATCAAGTACTGTGGTGAACCATGTGTGACCTCTATTAAATTTGATTTTTATAGTTCTTAAGAATGTGCTATATCTTGTTATTGACTTAGGTTCCCTTTTTAATTTTTTTTATTGGAGTAAAATTGCTTTATAATTTTGTGTTAGTTTCTGCTGTACAATGAAGTAATCAGCTATATGTATACCTATATCCCCTCCTTCTTTGGCCTCCCTCCTATCCCTTCCCACCCCAACCATCTAGGTCATCACAGGGCACCGAGCTGAGCTCCCTGTGCTATGCAGCAGGTTCCCACTAGCTATCTATTTTACACATGGTAGTGTATTTATGGCAAACCTAATCTCCCAATTCGTTCCACCCTCCCCTTCCACCCCTGTGTCCACATGTCAGTTCTCTATGTCAATGTCTCCATTCCTGCCCTACATATAATATGTACGTACTTCGTATATTTTGTTTCTATTCTAAATTGTCTCTTAAAACTGTTAAAGTATAACCTTGAACATGGCCTCTTAAAAAAATAATGTTTCTAACGTTGTTTGAGAAGAATATGAACACAAATTGTTGGGTATAATATTCTACATATATTCATGAGAGAATTTCTAATTGTTTTCTAATTGTGTTGGTCTTATTACACAAACCTTTATTAGTTTCTTTTTTGATCTGCTTAATCAGAAAAAAACTGTTAAATTTTTTTTCCATTTTCAAATTTATGTCAAATTTTCATTTGTGTATTTTGGAGTTATGTGATCCTTTGCATTAGAAATTTTGTATTCATTAATCACCATTAATTGAATATACTCATTATTTTTTATACTACTTTACACTTATAATATCTTTTCCCAGCAAAGTTAATTGTTTTGTGATATTAATTAAGTCAAAGTATATTTCCTTTTATTATTTTTCTGGCATGCATTTTCTATCCTTTGTGTTTCAATATTTACTTCCTAATAATGTAGGGACTTCTTTATACATAGCATATAGCTGGATTTTGTATCTTTATGCAGCCTCATTATATTAATCTTTTAGTTACATATTAATCTATGTAATATATTGTGAATTCTGACCTATATTGATTACTTCTAACATCTAATTAGATGTTTTCTCTTTGTCTGACTTTTTCAGTTTCATTTTTGCCCACTTTCTCTTTTCATGCTTTCTTTTGCATTGACTGAGTTTTATTATCTCCAACATTTCCTTCCCCCTTCCCTTTTCTGCTGGATTGCTGGTTCCCTACTTACTTTATAAGATATTATTAACAGTTATAAAATTATTTTACATAATTACATCTCAAGCAATACAAGGACCTTGTCGCTCTCTTCCAATGTAGATACTTAATTTTGCCAGGATTTTTATTGGGTATGTTGTTTCTTTTGCCTTCACGGTAAGGCTCAGAACAAGCTGGTGGGGAGATCACAGTTTGTTGGGAGGCATAGCAATTTGTTACAATTGGTTTAGCAGGCAGCTGCATTTTCAGGATCGCTTCCCCAACCTATTTGCACAACTGCAAGTGCTGGCAAAAGCTCCAGTTCTCCAGCAGATGAGGCAGAGAGGAATCAGCTATCCCTAATTCCCTCATTCCTCTAAGATACATACACTTATGCCTGTGCTAAAGATCTTTGCAGGTCATGACCTCTCTATAATCTACTGCTTTAAATCCACCCCCCGCTAGATTTCTTCCCTAATTCTCTCCCCCCTGATTTTTCAGAAATTCCTAAATATTTCTTTAATTCTAATGGTAAAAGAAGAGATGAAGTATATATAAAGGGGTTGGGGATGGCTGCAAAATTTTAGATCAAAATCTATCCAGAAACTTTTCTATTTTCACGGATATCTTTAAATAATTTACATTAGAGTTGTATGTTATAGACATTATAATTTATTTATTAAGAGCATTGCTCAAGTAGAGCTAGCTTAAATGCTACCTCCACTATTTACTTTCTGTTTGACCCTGGCATTTCCTTCCTATCTCTAAGTCTTAGTTCCTTCTGTAAAATGGAGCTAAGTGTCAGCCTTATAGGACTGTTATGCAGTAAGATATTCAGAACACTGAGCAGGAAGTGTGACACCAAGGAGAGTTCAAAAACTTAAAGATACTGTCATTCTTCAGTTTTTCTGTATGCAACTTAATTAATTTATGCATTTTAAAAATTGCATCCTAACTATTGCTTCTCTACTAATGAATTTATTATTTGTTTTACTTGAGATAAGTGCCTACATTATATCCTTTAAAATTTTTTTTAATGATGAAATACTTTGAGGATAAGAGTTTTCCTTTTGACACAGATTTGGTTACACCTCTAATTTTTGATTGGTAATATTTTCACTTTCGCTAATTTTTTAAAATAGATCTTTAGAGCACTTTTAGATTCATAGCAAAATTGAGCAGAAGGTACAGATTTCCCATATAACCCCTGCCTCTATGTACGCATAGTCTCTCTCAGTATCATCTCGCATCAGGACACATCATTACTACCCACAGTCCATAGTTTACATTAGAGTTCACTCTTTGTGTTGTACATTCTATTCTTTTCAGTTATCTTTAATTGTGTTTTTTGCACCATGTTACAGGAAGATTAGTTAGCATTATATATATACATAAAAATTATTAATGTTTACCAATTCCACTTTAAAGTTGTAATCACAAATGTAGTTATGAATTTAGGTCTCAGATTCATAGTAGCTTTATTTATTATGATATAGGCTGAAACACCAACTAAATCTCCAGTCATTCTGGATTGGTTTGAAAAAGATCACTTAAAATATCAATTAAAATAGTAGTGGCATGTTACTCATTAATTTGAAATTACATTGTAATATATTCAAACCTTTATTAGTGTAATATTTTTCATATTAATTTTTATGCAAAACAAAATATTTGTATATTTGAGTACATATATGCACGTGTGTGTGCGCTTATAATATTGAAATGGAGCCAGCTGAAAGCTGGGAATGGAGAATGCAGAGCTAGCCATTTCATTTTCCACAAGCATTCTAAAGTTGCCCTCCGGCACCTCTGAAAGATTATTGAAGTATGTGGAAGTGGAAAATCATTATTTTACTAAGTATTTGAAAAAAAAAATGATACATATTCATGATATATTGTCCCAATTTAAAACAGTAGGTAGAAATAAGAAAAAAAACTGTATTTAAAAGATACAGCAATAATTGTTTTTAAGGGATTACTATATTCACAGTTTTTAGAAATTTTTGTAAGTGAATATGCCCAACTGATAGAGTCCTCTCTTCAACCCAAACTGTGGAGGAATATTGATTTGAACTCTGAGTTCTGTGTACCTTTTGTGAAAGACCATAGGCTGTAATAAAGCCCTGACAATGCTCCTCCATATACATGCTTACATATGTTGTTAATATTTGGCTCAAGATACAGAAAGTCCTAGAATATAATATATACATTTTTGAAGCAAAAATTGTGTGGGAAGTATTTCTACGTTAAGAAGAGAGTTTTTAGCTAAACTTATTCTTTAAGTCATAATGTACATAATAACACACATACAATATAAGCACAGTGTATAGCACATCATAATGGAAATATTGTATAAGAGTAAAATTTACATGGGTGTCTGCAACTAATGGAAATTTTTCTATAGCTTTCTTTTGAAAAAATAAACTGTTGCTGTTTTTTCAAAGTAAACATCTAACTTGCTAACTGTCAAATGGAGTCCATAAGAAAATCTTTGTTCTTTTTCTGGCAAAAAGAATAGATTATTAGGAATTACAATATTAATGGACATAGACTTCTTGAAGTTATGTCTTATGAGAAAATTGGAAAGCATAAAAAATGACAAATAACTGTCTTGTATTGAATATTCCTTCTGCCATAAATTGAACTTAATTTGACTCTTTCTGGTATACTAATCAAATGCTATTTGTTGCTACACGGCAGTTTAATATAAAAGGCATGTGAGACATTACAAAAAGTTTCAGTTCATTTTTCCTATTATTTATTGTGTGCTTAGCACCATATCTGACACACAATTAAGCAACTAAATAAGTGAATAAATGTGTTAATGAATGAATTAATGAACAAAAGAAAAATATTTAATATGTCCATAATATATACTACAATCACTTGCTACAGCATTATTTCTCAAATTCCGTGGAAGGTATACAAAGGCTTATTAATTTGTCTTCTCTCTCTCTCTTTCTTTCTCTCATATACACGTGCGTGCAAACCCACTCACCTCCATACACAATCTTATACAATCCTCAATAAACCAAATATTGCTTTGATTGCAGAACTTCGAGAACAATTGTCACATCCAAATGCCTCCCTCCCTCAGACTGAAGCGTTTCTTGGAGACCCTGGGGGAGCTAACTGGGAGGACTGGAAGAACTAGTGTTATTTTAATTTCCAAATATCTAAAATCTCCTAGAGTTCATTGCTCATATCACTCATTTGACTCTTCAAATATATACGGCTTCATGCTGGTATTTCTATGAGCCGTATATCCTTCCCTAAAAGGGAAAATTAACCTAATTGCAAGGGATGTACCACCATCTTTCACTCGGTACATAATTTGATTGTTCAGAAATCTTGCAAATGAAACAAAAGCTATTATACTTCCTAAATCAAAGGCAGGACCAAGTCAGCCCAAATTTCATATATAGAATTCTGTAATTCTCATCATATCTCCTATATCTATGTACCTGTTCCTGACATGTGTGTGGCACTTAAAGATCTTCAAGAGCTCTCTAGTCTGTGTGAAAAGGTGTCTTGAGCTATTTAGCACAGTGCAGAGATGTCTCCAGATCAGGTCTAAACTTTTATCTTCTGCTCTGAAATCCAAAAACATTGCAATTGGAATTTTTTTAAAAAACTCCTTTGAATGACAAAATATGGTTGCAACGATCATGATACTATTTAGGTTTCTTTGTGCTGTTGTTACTTTTAAGCTTTTTTTTTTTTTGCGGTATGCGGGCATCTCACTGTTGTGGCCTCTCCCGTTGCGGAGAACAGGCTCCGGACGTGCAGGCCCAGCGGCCATGGCTCACAGGCCCAGCCGCTCCGTGGCATGTGGGATCCTCCCGGACCAGGGCACGAACCCGTGTCCGCCGCACCGGCAGGAGGACTCTCAACCACTGTGCCACCAGGGAAGCCCTGTTGTTACTTTTTTCAGTTGTAATTAATGTGTGTGTGTTTCATCCATTTTATTTCAGCAATATTACTGTGTACTGCCAAGACCATACTGAAGTGTTAAGTGATACACCATACATGTGCCAATCTATCTTTCTAAAATATGAATTCTGAAACACATCTGGCCCCAAAGATTTCAAGTAAGGGACTGAAAATGTGTAATATTTATTGAGTGCATACCCTGTGCCATGCTTTCTCAAAACAGTACATATGCAAGCAATTGATAAAAAAATAAAGCAAATAAAAATCTGCAATAAATTGAACTGAAATAATTCCTGCATGGCAGCTTTGAACTTCTTCTATAGAAACTAGAAAAGAATTTTTCAGATTCAATATTTTAATAAGAATTCTAACAATAAAAGCATTCTTCTAAGTAATTCAGATTATCTAAAGTATGTTTCCGTAGAGCAGAGAAAATATACAGGGAGAAAAATAATCCATATAGTATCTTCTACATCTTTTATGTGTTCTCATATTGGTAATTCATTTTGAGGATTGGCACAGTGTGTTAATATTTAGTGTACCTATCTCAGTGCTTTGCGCATTGACTTGAAAGTACATGTTTGAGAAGTGAATTTAAACGACAGTTTAAATTAAAACCAAATTAGAAAACATTTTAAAAGTTACACACAATAAAAATAATTTTATAAAGCCTATTAAATAGAGAATATTTAAAAGATTCTTTTTTCCATAGCTGAAATATAAATGTTTAGATTCATATAGCTCAATCCAATGACGTTTAAATCCACTGCATTTTTAGTTTACTGGGATTTTTGTCAGTATATCCAAACCTTCAATATTTATTGTCTCAGTATTTCTACCCTTTTCATTCTTTGCAATGCACATGCCATCCTTGAGAAAGGGGGGCAAGGTGGAGAGAGATAACTATCACTCTCTTAATGAACTATCACTCTCTTTACATTTGATATAAAATTGAATTATATGATTGACTTCACAAAGTCAATGAAAAGACTTTGGTGTGAATACAGAGGCAATTTGTATCTGATTCTTCCTGTTTCTCCTCCTTTAAACCATACAGAATAATTTGAAGAAACAGAAAACCAAAGCCTTATAAACTGAGCTGCATTTTCAACAAAACTAGAAAGCAGAGATTGTCCTCATAATAAACATTATGTGTAAGTCATGACGCAGCAGCTCAGAGTAGCAGAGCCCTGTTAAAAGACAGAAGTAGTGACCAAAGCAGAAAGGAAGAAGACGAGGTTCAGGAACCTTCACAGTGGCATATTTCAGAAAGAGCCAGCAAAAACATATTCCCAGAAGGAAAGTGCCTCACCCAAAGGGGGAACTGCTGTGAATAGAGCCAAGATCAACCAGAGTAAGAATATTGGTAAAGGTAGAGAGGAAAGGCTCATAAAGTACTCAGGTACCCTGAAGGAGGAAAATCCCAGAATATACTAGCCAATCTATCCATCTTTAAAGATAGGCATGGTCCATGCTTTGGAGTCAGTAGCCAGTGAGGTCATGGGTAACTCAGGGCTAGACTTAGAAGCCATCCTTAACCAAATGAGGTGTGGAGAGAGAGAGGAAGTGGGACTACACAGAGTTATCTTAATTTATTGAAGCTGTAGAACAGAGTAGCAACAGAGAGGGAAGCACTAATTTGCAAATCTTGAAGTCTACCTAGTCCCTTCTAACTCCATTTTTCCAAATATCCTACAAATAAGAGGACAATTAAAATCCAACCAATTGAAACATGAATGTTTGAAAAGGAATTGTCACGTCATCCATATAAAGGTACTACAAGAAGTTTGAGGGTGTAGAACAGCCAAATATTCCCACAAGTGAAACAACAATAACAGCAAAATCAAAAACAGGAGGGAAGGTAGAGGATTTGGCCTTAGGTAGAGGTGAATTTGAAAATACTTAAGTAAAACTTGGTAGAGATATGGAACTTTCACTTGAAGAGTAGGCATTTGAATGAACAAGAGCAAATAAAATGGGATTGCTGGGTGATAGGAAAGGCCCACTTGAGTTTTATGACTATTAACTGGAAATGAGATCAATAAGCCTGGTTTGTGCTAAAGTACATTTTTCTCAAGTCCAGTGATTGAGTCAAACAATTGCATAATATTTCCTGTAAAACAAATCATGTTTTAACTATAAAATGAAACAAAGCCTAAATTTTTAGACCATTTGATAATTATCATTTATAGTTAGATAAAGAACAGCAAAATAAAAACTATTACTTTCGAGACAATTTTATTATTAAGCCTTCAAAACTTAAAGACAACTTCATCCTGAAAAACAAATAGTAATTAGAACAAATTATATTTTTAGTATAAACCATAGCATGAGACAACATAAAACAGAACAAAAATAAGTTAAAATTATAGTAGACTAAAATAAAATTTATTACTGTGATAAAAATACAAAGAAAATTCTCTTTGTAATAAAATAATAACAATCCTTTAAGAAATGTTTCATTGCTATAAATATAAAATATTAAGATAATATTACCAAAAAGAACAATGTCTCACTGTTTCTTCTAACTAGTGAAAAATCTGAAGTTGTTCTTTACTGATCAGCATAAAGAATTGCTTGAATGGAAATTATTATATGCTTTAAATTGTTGAGGAAGAGAAGATATGTAATAAATGTAAACTCATGTCTAGTATCATACTTTTGATAACATGTTCACTGCCTTATAATTGCTCTCTGTCTATGAAGATTTCTTCTTTGTCAAATACTAAATACATTTTTTGTACATTGGCTATTTTGGAAATCAATAACACTTCCTTGCAAAATATATCTCACATCCTACTGGCAGTGTATCTAGCCCTTGAAGATACGGGAGGTGGGAAAAGTAATGATTAAGCCCTAGAAATTAGGGCTTTTGGGAAAAAGCAACAACAAATACATTTGCCAATAGGTAGGGTAAAGAGACTTACAAGAAAACACTATGTCCAGAGTTGAGACTAGCTTTCCAGATGATCTAAGATAATTCAAGGTAGATGTATTGGTGGGACAACATGTTGCCCGTGGGTGTGAGCCCGGGAATTGAGTGCATTCTGGTTATGTCTTGTGAGAACCTCAGACTCACTGTAGGAGAATAACTTCTACAAGCTAATGCCAAGAATTTGAAGATTACTTCCTGTCCTTCTCTAACTCCCCAAGGCGTTACAATAAAGTAAGCCTTCTAACACTTTGAAAGTGAAACTAAACCCATTTACCGAATGTATAGGCATAAAAAACATGTTGTAAATTGTTCCTTCTCTCAGGCTGCACTTTGGCACTCTGTCCCAGGGTAAGAGGCTCTCTCCTAGTTGTATGAGGCTTACAGGTAATGTGACCAATTTTCCCTTTTTGTCAGTACAGTATTGTTTAAATCTGTTTTCCCAGCATACTTATTGATAACATCCATTTAAACTCCAAGAGTGGTTTGTTTTGGGTAATAAATTGTGGTGAAACTGACCTCCATGCAGAGGCTGTTAGGGGCCTGCTGTGTACCTTGGCTTTTTTCCTGCCTGGGGATGAGAAGAGGAACAGAGGGTCTCATTGTATCATTCTAAGACAATACTTCATGACTGACAGCAAATTTGCTTCTCAAAGGACATTTGGCAATTTCTAGGGATGTTTTTTTTTTAATTGTCAAAAATTGGGAATGAGGAGGAAGATGCTGTTACTTGCATCAAGTGGGAAAAGACAAGGAATGTATCTAAAAATCATACAGTGCTCAGAAGAGCCCCATCAGCAAGGAATTATATGACCTAAATTGTCAATTGTGCTGACGTCAAGAAAGCTGTTTTAATGGAACGGATGTTACACTAACTACGGCAACCCCTCTCTGCCACAAGGACTCAGACATCTCCTTAAGGAGGCTTCTCTGTTGATGTCAGTCCCTTAGAGCAAAGGCAGATTTCACTGGTTCTTTTCTCTCAAACATGACCTCCAGGACTGGATACATAAATTGACAGGGGCGATGGAAAGTGAAAATGCAGGGCCCATTGTTCAAAAATCAGTACAAATTACAAGATAGCAATAGCAGAGTATAAACCAAGCTCAGAATCCCATCTGACTGCCTCAGTTGCACACCCATAAATTCGGCCCTGATGCCCCATCAGCAGTAGAAGGTTAAATTGTAATGAGTTAATTTTATGAAGACCCAATCAGATGGTTGAATACCTAATTTTCTTTGATTCATGGTAGTGTTTTTTAGAGAGACAACTTTGTAAATTTAAAGCATTCTGCTCATTGGGTCAACTTGACCAGTTATATACTCTTTTTTGATTTAAAAAAGGGCTGAAACATTTTGAAAACTAAAAGCATTACTGTGAGCTTTCCTTCTACTTTTGAGGAGAGGAAGACTCATAAAAAATATTTAGCCTAAAAAATACCTAATAAACAAACAGATGCTTGTTTCACTCTTTTATCTGGTCCATCAAGGTTAGAGCATCTCCAACAGACCATTAAGGACATCCTTTGGTATCATTTACAATAGTGCTCTGCTGAGGTGCTTTTAGAATACTGAGTTAGAAATAACTGATGTATTCATTCTCCCTCACATCCCAAAACATATTTATATTAGCTAGTCACTTCAACCCTTTTTACTGTCTATAACGTTAAGGCTTAAGATGTTGGATTATGGCATCATCAGCTTTTTTTTTTTTTTAATCTTCACAGTATTTCCAACCAGAGCATGCTTGCCATCACTATCATCTATTTCAAAATGTTAAGGATGTATCTCTCAAATGTATTGTTTTATCTACTTTTGTTCCTTCTCCCACTTACCCAAGCCAACCTTATCTAATCATAAACAGTGGCCTCTTTAAACTTACTTTATGTTTGGCTTACAGCAATATTTCAGAATTTTTCAACCTTACCACTAAATCATAATTTGGTCACAGAGTCATATAATCATTTGTTTTCTCAGCACAGATCCATAGAGATTTGAGATAGAGATACAGTTTTGATTTAAAAATTATTTAGATATTTGATCCCAGTGAAAACAAGGTTTTTGAGAGGAGACAAGTTTTCATATTCCATTCAGCAAACTTTCTTTCTGAAAAGGTAGGAAGCATCTTCATTTTTCATTCCTTTAAACAGGGTTTCTCAACCTCTCAGGTTGAGTAATTATGAGAAGACTGTTCTGTGCACTGAAGGATGTTGATCAGCATCCCTGGCTGGTATTCATTAAATGACAGTAACACCTTTCCAGTTGTGAAAACTGAAAAAAATTTCCAGACAGGGAAAAATGTCCCCTGGAGGAAAAAAATCAGCCCTGGTGGAAAACTACTGCTTTAAAACAAATTTAAAACAAATATAACAGATTTTCACATTGAATTTCCCTTTATATTTCCCAAAGGAACTTTGTGAGTTTTCATGCAATGATCTAGAAAGCTACCCAGACAAAGCAAGGTAGACAAACCAAATAGAGATTATTTTTTATTGATATAATAACAAACCTCCCTGATACAATCAATGTGTTGATTTTTTATGTTAAATTTAAAAATAAAATGATGTGACCTTGAGTTGTGCCTTGGCATATTAAACTCGAATATTACTTCCATTGTCATTGTACTAATATCACAAATTGTACTGAGGTCAAAATGTGCTCTTCTTATTCACTAAAACAGGGGAACAAAGGCAGCATTGTCTTTGGAATTGAATATTTGTTCACTTCTCAAACATATTAAAATCATCATGTTGGGCTTCCCTGGTGGCGCAGTGGTTGAGAGTCCACCTGCCAATGCAGGGGACACGGGTTCATGCCCCAGTCCGGGAAGATCCCACATGCTGTGGAGTGGTTGGTCCCGTGAGCCATGGCCACTGGGCCTGCACGTCCAGAGCCTGTGCTCCGCAATGGGAGAGGCCACAACACTGAGAGACCCATGCACCGGAAAAAAAAAAAAAAAAAAGGCATCATGTCATTTTAGGCTGTCTCTACTTAACAATACAACCATCTGAACCAAGAAAAAAATCAAAGAGCTGCATAAAAGATGAACCATAACTACTTTCACTGACTGTTTTTTACTCTCTACTTGCACAGATTCCCTGGTTCTTTTATAGTTATGATTGTCCTTACCTTCAAAGGGTGAAGCAATTACACTGTTGTACTTAAGTTGTAAATAAAGGATGAATTAACTGCTCATTTGGATGGATTCCATTCAATTGTTAAACTTAGAAAATGTGGTTAGACATATTTCAGTGATGGTTGAATTACAAACATCTACAAAGAGAGTTATGTTTTTATTTTCTTAAAAAAAATCTTTATTACTAGGCTTTATTTAAAATCTCCCTATTTTCTGTCATTCCAGATAAATTCATCTAAAAACTGAATTCCAAAAAACTCAAAAACACATATATCCACACTGGAAAATGTGGGCTAGAGCAGGACAGATGATTATGGATTTAATAATATTTCTATACATTGCCCATTAATGGAAACTGAGAAAATGATTAAGAAAGAATAGTTGCTTCAACAAGAGACTAGTAAGCTTAACTTACTGAACTAGTAAAATTAGATTATAGAAGACTTAAGGTTAGGCTTTTTATTTGAGACTTTTCTTGTTTCTTGAAGTAGGATTGTATTCCTATAAAAATTCCTTCTTAGAACTGCTTTGGCTGCATCCCATAGGTTTTGGGTTGTTGTGTTTTCATTGCCATTTGTTTCTAGGTATGTTTTGGTTTCCTCTTTGATTTATTCAGTGATCTCTTGGTTATTTAGTACCATATCGTTTAGCCTCCATGTGCTTCAGACTATACTACAAAGCTACAGTAATCAGGACAGTATGGTACTGGCATAAAAACAGAAATATAGATCAATGGACCAAAATAGAAAGCTCAGAGTTAAATCCATGCACATATGGTCACCTTATTTTTGGCAAAGGAGGCAAGAATATGCAATGGAGAAAAGAGAGCCTCTTCAATAAGTGGTGCTGGGAAAACTGGACAGCTACATGGAAAAGAATGAAATTAGAACACTTCCTAACACCATACACAAAAATAAACTCAAGGATTAAAGATCTAAAGGTAAGGCCAGACACTGTAAAACTCTTAGAGGAAAACATAGGCAGAACACTCTATGACATAAATCACAGCAACATCCTTTTTGACCCACCTCCTAGAGAAATGGAAATAAAAACAAAAATAAACAAATGGGACCTAATGAAACTTAAAAGCTTTTGCACAGCAAAGGAAACCATAAACAAGATGAAAAGACAACTCCCAGAATGGGAGAAAATATTTGCAAACAAAGCAATTGACAAAGGGTTAATCTCCAAAATATACAAGCAGCTCATGCAGCTCAATATCAAAAATCAAACAACCCAATCCAAAAATGGGCACAAGACCTAAATAGACATTTCTTCAAAGAAGATATACAGATTGCCAACAAACACATGAAAGGATGCTCAACATCACTAATCATTTGAGAAATGCAAATCAAAACTATAATGAGGTATCACCTCCCACCAGTCAGAATGGCCATCATCAAAAAGTCTACAAACAATAAATGCTGGAGAGGGTGTGGAGAAAAGGGAACCCTCTTGCACTGTTGGTGGGAATGTAAATTAATACAGCCACTATGGAGAGCAGTATGGAAGTTCCTTAATAAAACTAAAAATAGAACTACCATATTACACAGCAATCCCATTACTGGACATATATCATGGGAAAACCATAATTCAAAAACAATCATGTACCACAGTGTTCATTGCAGCACTGTTTACAATAACCAGGGCATGGAAGCAACCTAAATGTCCATCGACATATGAATGGATAAAGAAGATGTGGCACATATATACAATGGAATATTACTCAACTATAAAAAGGAATGAAACTGAGTTATTTGTAATGAGGTGGATGGTCCTAGAGTCTGTCATACAGAGTGAAGTAAGTCAGAAAGAGAAAAACATGCCATATGCTAACACATATATATGGAATCTGAAAACAAAAATGGCTCTGAAGAACCTAGGGGCAGGACAGGTATAAAGATGTAGATGTAGAGAATGGACTTGAGGACACAGGGGGTTAGGGAGAGGGGAAGCCCAGACGAGTGAGAGAGTAGCTTTGACATATATACACTACCAAATGTAAAATAGATAGCTAGTGGGAAGCAGTCACATAGCACAGGAAGATCAGCTCGGTACTTTGTGACCACCTAGAGGGGTGGGATAGGGAGGGTGGGAGGGAGGCTCAAGAGGAAGGGAGTATGGGGATATATGGATACATATAACTGATTCACTTCGTTATACAGCAGAAACTAACACAACAATGTAAAGCAATTATACTCCAATAAAGATGTTAAAAAATTATTGAAGACTTAAAGTTTATTTTTAAAGAATCAATTACTTTAAAAATTATTGTACTTATATTCTTAGGTTGATTGCTTTATTGGTTTTCTCCATAAATTAAAAATAAGTGAGACATGTTTAAACTATCAATGAAAATATTGTTGCTCTATCTTGACTTTTATTGCATGATTATTTATTTGCATCATACAGTAATTAAAATTTGAGGGGAGGTAGCAATAGTTTACTAAGCATGATTCATAGTTTACTAAGCACGACCTTTGCTTTTAAATGATGTTTATATTTCAGGGAATGTCTGGAGTAAGATTTAGTAAAAAGGTTGGTTTTCTGGTATTACTGAAAGAAGATCATGAATTTCTTTTGAAAAACAGACTTGCTTAAAGTCTTATAATAGTATAGCAACTAGAAATGCCTTCCCTTTGCAATCTGAAATGAAAAAGGATTAGAGTATGTAAATATGAAAAACCTCGAGCATGTAGATTTCTGAGTTACTCTTGGTATTATTGTTTTACCACTTAAAAGTGAATTATTTCAGAAAAATATCACAATCAAGATATAATATATAATAAATATGCAGAATGCCAGCAAAACATCATATAAACTGCATTTTTCCTTGTTAAACTCTTCTGTGAGCCATGAATTATGCAAAACAACTGAGAGATCCTATTAAAAAGGTGATATATCTTCAGTATCCTAAGACATGAAAGACCATTTGAGCATTGCTCTCAAGGTTATTACAGAGTTATCAGAAATCCTCAGAGTTTGAAAGTTTTAAATGGTAGTAGGATAGTGAGGATATATTGCAAATTATATGCTAGTAGTAGAAAAATGCTACGGAAAATAACAATTCTTGATGAAGTAATCAAAATCATTTACTTAGTAGGTCACTCATTTGTTCAAAACCATAATTCACAAAGTAATAACCTGACTACAGCAGTGATGTCACTGGTTTAAGCACGTCCTTTGAAGACATTTTCAATATGTAAAACATATCACCCAATAAGAGTTTATATTTACTTGTTTGACAGAATTCATTGTATTTCTTAGATGTCTCACTTAATGCTTTAAAATCAAATTATTGGATTTATTAGTAATATACCTACCACTCAAGCATGAATAGAAGAATCTGATTAATTGTGAGAAATCACAGAAGAGTAGGTTCAGATGGTCTGTTATGGGCAAGATTTTGGATTTAACACTTAAAACTGGTGCCTTGTTGGTACATGACCCAAACTCTTGGAGCAGATGTGGAAAAGCTGGGTATCAACTGGTTGCTTTCTTCACATAATCCTCACCAATTTATTAGTTTCTTCCTTAATAGCCAATTATTTTGGCAAAACTAAGGCTGATGAATTTCAGTCAGATATGTCTACAGAATCAAGAGAGTAGATAATCTGGTTAGCTAATGAAAGGAATGACAAAACATTTTTTGGCACATTTAAAGAAGATAACTTTTACCCCACAGTATGTCTAATTTCAATAATCTATTATGTGCTGCTGTTAAACACGCAAATACAAAGCAGTTTCAATTTGTATAAATGCATAGTAGTAACCATAGCACTTACAAAATATAGGATTAGAAAGAAACAAAGCACAATGTTACATGTGATCATGCTGTTGGAAACACTTGACTTAATTGAATCAGTTTAGAACTGATGTAAAACTATGTTATAAATAATTGCAGGTGTGCAGCAAATTCAAGTTTTGTTTTTTGGAACTTTCTGGAATATTTTAGATCTGAGGTTGGTTGAATCTATGAATATGGAATCCACGGGTACAGAGGACCAACTGCACATACATTCTGGAGGGTTCACATCACCTCCCAACAGTCCACCGAAACCACGGTGCTCTATGTTAACATTATTGTCCTACGATTACCATATTACTTGTCATAGTCCAAGTTTTCACTGAAAATAGTTAAAGAAGTAGCAAAGGAAGGTTGTTACTCCACCAAGTTTCAGAAATCCTGGAGCTTTGAAACCAAGAGTCTGCATAGCTGTTGTTTAAGGCAGGGACTTTGGAGCCATAACTAGCTGTGACCTCACATGAGCAGCTCAGCTTATCTGAGCCTCCTAGTTGTCTTCTCTTTACAATAGGGATAAGAAGATAGCATGGCAGGTAGGGTTGTCGTGACACCTGCTGCTCCTGTGCTTTGAGTTGTTCTGTTTTATATCACATGGGGCTGTACTCCTGCAGGCTACACTCAACAGTCTCCAAGTCAATGACAGTATTTGCCAGTGGGAGGTGAAGATGGGGGCTTTTGGGGCTGGAGGAAAGGAGAAGCCAGAGTATATCCCTAGCCTCTCTGTAGTAGTTTGCTCAAGCTGCCATAACAAAATACCACAAGAGTGTCTGGCTTAAACAACAGAATTTTGTTTTCTCACAGTTCTGCATGTTAGAAGTCCAAGATCTAGGTGTCAACAGGTTAATTTTCTCTGAGGTCTTTCTCCCCAGCTTGCACTTGACTGCCTTCCTACTGTTTTCTCATATGACCTTTCCTCTGTGTGCATGCATCTTTGGTGTTTATTTTGTGTGTCCAAACTTCCTCTTCTTATAAGGACACCAGTCAGATTGGATTAGGGCCCATGCATATAACCTCATAATCACCCTTTTCAAGGCCCCGTCTCCAAATGCAGTCACATTGGGGTATACTGGGGATCAGGGCTCTGACTGTGGGGGACACAGTTCAGCCTGTAACGCTCTCTCTCTGATGAGATGATGGCTTCATCTTCCCCTGGAATGTGTCTGCAGTTCCCCAGGGACAGGATCTCTAGCTACTACTGGATAGATCCTTTGTTCCTCCAACTTTTGCTGTGGGTCACTTGGGCAAGCCCTGTTCCTCTCTTTTTTGTCTCCATTGGGAAATGGGAACAGGTTTCTTTTATTGCTAACTGGGATGCAGTTAGCATCCCCCCCTTTTTTTTTTTTTTGGTGGGGGGGAAATGTTTTATTTATTTTTTTAATTTTATTTTTTTAACATCTTTATTGGAGTATAATTGCTTTACAACGGTGTGTTAGTTTCTGCTTTATAAGAAAGTGAATCAGCTCTACATATACATATATCCCCCAAAACTCCTCCCTCTTGCCTCTCCCTCCCACCCTCCCTATCCCATCCCTCTAGGTGGTCACAAAGCTCTGAGCTGATCTCCCTGTGCTATGGGGCTGCTTCCCACTAGCTATCTACCTTCTTTTGTTTAGTTGCTGAGCTCTTCATCTGTAACCGGTTCCCTGGATTAAATTATCTTTGTTTTAAGTACAAGGTTGAATCTCTTCCCTTGTGAAAGGAAGAATAAATACAGATATAGAAAGAGTAAACGAATCAATGCTTGAAAAGTCAGGAGAACAGAGATCATTGTGTAGTAAGCACCCTACATGGGTTTAAATAAGTGAACAATATTTCTTTATTCTGTGAATGTTCTCTGAACAACTTCTTTGCCTCACAGGAAATTACTTTATAAACAGCTTCAAAGATGCTCTACTCAAACTCTTTGCTTTTACTCTTTCAATAAATTGTTGTTCCTGAAAAGGGAAGGTTTGGAGTAGAACTTAGGAGTTTTGATAAATATGTAAAATTTTATTTTATTTCTCAAAGTGCAAAGAAAGAATGAACAGAACAAGTTTTTCTGGACTAAGTTATAGTCTTAGTTCTCAACCCATGATCCCAAACATGAATTCAGAAGCAAAGCAGCATCAAACCAGCAAAACATACTATGGCAAATATACCTTAATATTTTTGTCCCTATTGAGTAAGTACACTCATTCTCTCCCAGCATAACAAACAAATCAACAAACAAGCAATCAAAGAACACGCACACATACACACAAACACACACACACACACACACACACACACACACTCACACACACACAAAATCAGCCCTTATATTTTTGCTTCTATGATTCTGGACTTTAACTGGCTGTCACCAAAAGTATCTTTTGCTTTATTGTCAAGCTTTTTGGGGAAGTGGTCTATTTTCACTCTTCCTTTTCTCTTATCAATTAGACCTATTTCATGAATTCAGGTTTCTTCCCTTGATATTTTATTCTAACTATGCTTGCCAAAGTTTCCAATGAGTTAAGAATTATCCCCACGAATATTTTGTCAATATTACCTGCTTTGACCTCTCTATATAACATTTATTTAGGGTTCTCAGCCACTTAACTAGTGCTTTTTCTTATATTTTTGTCCCCACATATTTGGTCTCATCTTCTCAGTTTTTTTGGAGGCTTCTTTTTACTAGATTGAAAAGCTGCTTTTCTAGAAAATCTTATCTCCTGGTTTGCTCATTACAGCTTGATATGTAAGACCTTACCTACAGCCATGGCATTATTTACCTCTTCTACTTAAAGACTCATAAATACCTGTGTCTGAAGCTGATCTTTCCCTGAGGCACCACTTGTTGTTCATATAATTAACGGTATGTGAAATATTTCCCAATGAAAGACCTTCAGGCAGGTCATATAATTAAAGATGTGGAGGTGAACCCATCACATTCTTGCCAAACCTGTCCCCATAGCTATGAATAGTTCCATAATCCAAAAAAAAAAAAAAATTCTGAACCTAAAATCATCAATACTCTCTCCATCTAACTATAGTTACATAATTATAGCCCTTAAATACATAAACTCTCTTCTCTCCATTAACACTGCTATAAACTTTCCTCCTATTCTCATTACTTTTTATTTAGTGATTTGCAAACTCCCTTCTCATCTCCCTGCCCCTTGAATTGCCCACCTTCTGCCTGGAGCAGCTACTCCAACCCCAAACCATATTTCATGCAGTGGCAGAGTCTTCCACAAATGCAAATATTGTTAGTTTTTCCTCTGCTTACAATAATCCCCATAGCTCTCTAATGACTACAGGATGAAATGCATAATGCTCATTATGACTTGGTTTCTTCTCAGAATTCCAAGCTTATTTCATCATTTCATGTTTCATATTTTGCTCTCTAGCCATACAAACAGAGCTAGCTTGGAAATAAATAAGTATAACCATAAGCTTTCCATTCAGTGACTTAACTCCTGCTTTTCTCTCTGTCTGGTGTCCCCTGTGGCTTTTTCCTTGCCCTGTTAATTCCAGTCAGGGTTTTTGTTTGTTTGTTCATGTGTTTTTAAAAATTAAGTTTGTATGCATCCACCGTTAGGAGGCCTCTTTTGATTATCCAATCAGTATAAATTTTAAAGATGAAAAGAAAATAGAAGGGCATCATCTACTTCAGTTGGTTGCTGTACTCAATCCTTATAGCTAGCTATGTCTTGCCTTCTGTGTTACAGAGTCTGGGAAGCTAAATCTCCTTTCCCAGCCTCCTTTGTGACTGAGGTTATGGACATTTTGAGATTCTGTCAATCAGACACAATCTCAAAAAAATCTGAATTTGAAGCCCATTTATGAAAAGAGAGAATATTACCACTTCGTACTACATGAGCCATCTATTTGCAATGAATGATCCAGCAGAGGGGGTGTGTTTCTAGAATGAGATATGGAAGCAGTGGGTTCCTGATCCATGGGCAGAAGAGGTAATGGTGTATTTATGGAAAAACAGCTGCAGCAATGGCTAATTGATTCCCCAACTTCCTGACTGTGGTACAGAGAAGCAGGTTTCTGAAAGTCTTAACTGGATCTTAGAACATGCTGCTCTGGGGTTACCAGTGACTATGCAAGCACCATTCTGTATCTTAAACCACATTCTGCTTAAAATAGCTGAACATTTTCACAACAGTTCTATCAGGTAAATAACAATTGTTTCCATTATGTAGATGAAGAAACTGAGGTACAGAAAGTAAATTTTCTAAGGTTACACAGAGATTAAGCAGTTAATCCAAGAAATGAAGGCAGGCATTCCCTCCCAAATTTTGCCTGAATCTCTACCATTAAGAATCTCTCCTATGTTGTCAAATTTGTCATAGTCGTCAGTCTGACCAGCACTGGGACTTGATTTCTTTAGAACATTTTGGACCCATTCATTTATATTAAATGAGTTCACCTTAGAAAGTTCATTTCTTAACAAAAAAGAGGTATAATTTCCACAGAGATGGAAATGTTTATCTAGGTCTAACTAGCACCACTTTTTTACCCTGTAGGAGACCTATTAGGGAAAACACATAATAATTAAAATGTATTTGGTCAGCCTGAAATAGTAATGAAAAAAATTAAAGGAATAAAATGTTTAATGGCTTCCATATCCCTAAAGGGTGTGGTCTTGAATACCAGAGTGGATTCTTGGCAGTTATTTGCCTTTAACTCCTTGCATAACTCTTAATGATATAATTAAATTTAGTAGCAGAACTAGAATAATCAAAACAATTTGGCTAAGAGCCCCACTCTCATGGATTGCACTTTGATTAAAACTGTGTACATTTGCAGTGGAGAAAGGACAGCCTCTTCAATAAATGGTGCTGGGAAAACTGGACAGGTACATGTAAAAGTATGAGATTAGATCACTCCCTGACACCATACACAAAAATAAGCTCCAAATGGATTAAAGACCTAAATGTAAGGCCAGAAACTATCAAACTCTTAGAAGAAAACATTATGTTTAAAAAAAAAAAAAAAAAAAAAAAAACTGTGTACATTTGATCCTATGATTCCCTTGTATCTTACTTTTTTCCATTGGCCGACCTCTCTTCCAAGTAGCCCCTTTCTTCCTTAGATCTGATGCTTAAATTCAGTAAATTGTCACTTATACCTTCAGGCTCTGGGACCATTGTTTCTTTGTGAATTCATTTATCACTCAAAAGGTAATGTTGTTTACCTTACCTTAAATTTTTTTAAGGAAACCTCAGTGTTAACTCTCTTATCCCAAAACAAGCAGTGTACTGCCCTTAATTCTAATCATCCCTTACACATCCTTCCAGTTAGAGTGAAAGCCCCAGGGGAGTAGAGACTGTGCCACATTCAGCTTTGTAACCTTAGTTTGTAGCACAGCACGGGGCAAGATTGAAAAATACCCAACATATTATTCTGAATGAAATAATAATATATTTGAAGGGAATTTGCCAATTGTAAAATGCATACTGACTTAAGATATTAATATTATGAAGTTTGCTGGTCAAAATATACTTTCAGAATTTAAAGATAATTTAAACTTTGTTTGCCAAAGAGCAAATCATTAGAAAAACTTTTATGTTCTTTATTTTGTATGCATTTCCATAGCATTAGCTCCCAAGAACTCAATATGGTGAATTATCATTTTGAGCTCTGAGATAAGAGGAAAAAGATAAATGCATATTATTTCAGCACTTCACACTTCAAAATTGCTCCTAAAATGCATTCTGTAAAACGTGAATACTCAATTGCCTTATTTGGCCTATCTAAGGATGAACAAACTAAAGAAAATATAAGATTGATTTGAAATATCTCTACTGGGGTAATAACTTATTTCCACTATTATATCATAAATATGCCATGGCAATCTTATTAACTGATTCAACCTAATGAGTGTCAAAGGCAAGGTGCTTGTCCTGAATGAAAGATTGCTTTTAACGGCTATTAGAGCCAGGATATACGTAATGAGATACATTTTTCAAAATACATTTTTCAAAGGAATGCTTTCATTGTGAGAACTTCTGAAAACATTTTATGGGTCTCCTGCTCAGTTTAATCCAACCAATATTTCCTGAGAATCTATCATGTACACAATGCACTAAGTTCTAGTCAAGCACAAGTGAATTAAAAACAAGCTCATCAAAAGTCTACAGTAGGAAAATTAGATTTTCAAAAAGTAAATTCTAATTACATGTGATAAGTGCAATGATAAAATTTTCAAAGCCTTTATGGAAGAAAAGAGAAGGATAGTTAACCCTGCTTTGAGGACTGGAGCTGGGATAATGACAAGAAATATGGAGGCTCCCTGGTTATGGTGATATCTGAGCTAAATGCTAAAGAATGACTCCAAGAGAATGAGAAGGGAAGCATCTTTTTTTCAGACCAAGGGACTGGCGAAGCTACAGAGACGTGAAATAAACTGGTGGATCTGGGAATCAAAAGTAGAACATCAAAACTGGAGCATAAACTGTGATAGGGACTAGTGGAAGATTACAGCCTTTTTCAGTGACAGAAAGCATCCATGTCATGGAATCCCTTGTCTGCAAGGATTAAGAGTAGCTGGTGGAAGCTGTCCAAAGTATCACTACGGATACAGTGCTTTGTACAAAGGAGATGTTCTATGCATACTGTTGCCTTAGTGTAAGTCATGAAAGCATTTAGTAATAGAGACATAAAGATACAGTTAGAACCCATTTAACTTGCTTTTAATTAGTTATCTAATGTGAACTCACTTCAATTTTTAAATTACATTGAATTTAGTAAAGTATGGTAGACAATACTTGAACCTGAACACTATAGATAGAATCAGTGGAACTTTCTGCATCTGTCATTAGGCAGGCTTTCACTGGTGGGCTACATTTGCATCCTATTATTTTACAAAATGTGCCCTTCTGAACCTGATCAAAACTGTAACTGGTCTAGCATCCAGCCTGTCAGGCAGCCTGAAGACTAAAGCTAGAAAAGTAAGGTTACAAGCTAATATGGTAAAGTTGAAAGACCTTTCTCACACACCTAGTTGAAATAAATCTCACACAAAATATTGCAATTGCCTCCTTAATTTGCTTTCTACTTTTGTACATTTCTCCACAGAAGATTTTTTTTCCAAACTGCAGCCAAAGTATTCTCTTTAAAATATTAGTTTTATGTTCTATTGTACCTCATTTTAGAACGCTTTAATAGATTAAGACTGCATTTAAGATTAAAAATTAACTCTTAAACATGGCCTATCAGGTCCTGCATGTTCTGTTTCCTTTAGGAATCTGTAGCCTCACGTTTTGCTCCCAAGAACCCCTTGCTCCCTAAAAATCAGTCCCATTGTCCTGTTTTCGTTTGTTGCCTCACTAACCCATTGTATGAGAAGTTCTCTCGTCCAAGTTGTTTTTTCTTACTCTCCCCAAATTCCATCCTTCTTTCATGAAGTTCATTTGTAATCAACTTTCAGATCTCAACTAAATGGTCACTTACCCAGAGAAACCTCCACCAACCTCTTTACTCGTCCGACCATATTTAAAATATGCCTCAAAGCAACATTTAACTCCCCTTACAAGCACTTACCATGGTTGTATTTTCACACTTTATTATTATTATTGTTATTGTTACCATTTGAAAAATGTGTAACTATCTTTCTAGATATTATGCTCCATGAGGACAGGGGCCATAGCTCTCTTTGTTCACTATTGCATCTCCATGGCAATGCCTAATATATAACAGCTATAATCAAAAGTTAAACTCAGGCTTTCAGCTAAGTGCTGAAAGTACAAAATTTGTTGCATCTCAAAAGATTTGCTGGTCCATATGGAGTTTTAAAACCGATGACTGGTAAGTGGTTCTCTTACTCATGTCTGTGATGTAAAATGTTTGAGGGGGGTGGATACTGAAGGAATAAATTTGAGCAATATTTTTAGGAAGTATTTTGAGTCTTAACCCATTCACCACCAAAAGAAGTAGTGACATGAAGATGGGGTTCTTCCTCTAACCTCATGTTTAGTTAGCTTTCTAGGTCATTCCTAGAGCTTATTGTTTATTTTATGTAGTTGGAAGGACAGAGAAAATGAGATTCTGACTCATATTTAAGAAACGTAGTGATGATTGGCAACAGGAAGGAGGGCTAAAACTTGGAAGTAACTACCAACTAACAGAGGGCCAGAGATGCATGCTTCCTGGAACCAGATGAGGTAACCTTCACAAGGAAGCTAGCTCAAGAGACAATCTGCCAGTGTCACAGGACCCAACAGTTAGAGGCTGTGGTCTGTTCCACAGGGAGGATATGCTGCAAATCTAGAGTGTCTGATCAAAAGAAAATCCAAGTCCATATCAGGACAATAGAGGGACCCAGCAGAGGACTCGCAAAACTATCCGTGAAAGAATGAGCTTTAAACATATACTTCTCAAGAGAATGCAAAGCCATCTTACATAGTACCAGTCAGTTAACTCTTTCTTTTCCTCGCCTCTTACCTCTCTAACCTCTTTGTTCCAAAAAGAGGTAAAATAGCAGAAAAATAAAGGGAATTGGTGAGTGACAACTGGAAGTCGAAGGGCCATAACTCTACCTCAAGGCAGCTTACAAGCCATTACAGTTGGCTGTAGCTGGGAAAAAAAGTCATCTTACAACTGAATGATCATTGTAGTGTTAGCATACAGGATGTTCTTAATCACTGAATTCATGCTGTATTTTCATTATAAAGTGAATGTTGAATTTTCTACTATTTAATAGTGATAAAATGTTGGAGTCACTGCAACTTTTCAAGCAGGATTAAGTGGAGGACTATCCTCTGTTTTAAAAAATAGAGGAAAATATAAAGTTAATTTTATGATTACACCTGGTGAGTACTACCAATTTAATATACCTGTTGCATAGTATTTATGGCACATTCGCTGAATGAATGAGCTGCATTTTCATCTTACCTTTTACTAATAAGCTGTATGACCTCAGAAAATGTTTGATAAAATTGGCCTCAAGTGTAAAAGTAAAAAATTCTGCTGGAGCTCATACTCCATTTCCAGTCCTGAGTAACTACTACCCTTCTGTGACCATAATTGCCTGAAAATCACTTTCTAGAAAGTTTAGAATACTTAAATGCTCCCAAATAGAAACTATTTTGCATTTTTAATATAGAGAGATACTAAATGAATAGATAAATACCTCACAGTCGCGGAGCTGAACATTTAGCTGAATAGACAAAAAAAGAGACAAATGCAATATATTTTATAAATGTAATGATAGAGCATGGAATCTAAAGATATCATATGAGACATATTTAGCCTCATTAAAAGATAGTTGAAGGCTCTTTGTATGCATAAGCTTAAAACCAGAATTATACTCAGGATATCAAAAACTTCAGTCAGCCTAAATTTGAAAACAAATAAATATCTTAGTCTATTTAAAACTAAGAAGGTCCTGATTTAGCAACGAGTTTTATAAAGTAGATTTGTTTGTTTGGTTTCATGAATTGCTTTGTTTGTGTGGACAATTGTAGCTTAATAACATGTTTTTCCTAACATCTTTGAATGCTTGACCAATTTAATCTTCAAGAATATGGATTCAATGCACAAAGGAAGAGCATGGTGTGAAATGCATAATTAGTTGTACATGGTAGTGTTTTATGAGTACATAGGGAATGATATAAACTTCTTATCTTGCATTTGCTTCTGAGAAAATACAAACATTTTGTATCTTTCTTGTTGCTTCCAGTCACATAATTTGAATAGGCTTATTTTAGGGTCATTCTTATCACATTTAAATTAATCTTATAGGTGTATAAGATTGACATTATAAAATGTTAACTATGAGAATAGAGGTAAAGTGTTAAGCAGTTTTATATTGGTAAATTTTATTAAAAAATATTTGTGACAAAAAACTCCAACAGGATTAAACTTTGAAAAATGCAATATAGTCGCTATCTTGGGAAAATAATATGAGAACAGATTTTCAGTGGGAGGGAACAACCTGGAATATTATAGTGCCAGAAGATACCTAATAGTCACAGATAGTGAATTAGACTTTAGGCATAATGTGAAAGTTAAAAAAAAGTAAAGTCTTAAACACTCATGTTTTGAATTTTCTATTCACATTTATTTTGAAGCATGTAAAATTTGAAGTTCAACTCCATGAATTTGTTTAGAGCTAAGAAAGGTAAGTCACAAATATCTTATTTTAAAAACTAGTCATTCATATAGGCCTTTGACTCAAATAAAGATACCTCTTCAAATTGAGAAAAAAAGGACACACAAAGTTCAAATTAACTGTTTTATTTTAACATGGCTTGATATATTTTTTATTTGAAACAGAACTGCATTTTTAACAGTAGTAAAATTAAGGACATTCAATTAGCATCAAAAATGTTTAGAAGATTTCAGAACATTTACTCTCAAGCACTTTAGACATAAGAGTAGCTTTGTGAATAATATGTACCATATTTGACATACTTTCAGGTACAAATTTAAATTTTGATTTACTATGTAGAGCACTATTCTTATTAAAATTTCAGAATGACAGTAACAAATCAAAATTTTAAGAAGTTTGGCAACTGAGAATCAAAAGGAAATACCTAAGAGTTTTTTGTAACAGACTCAGTTGACACTGGGTAGAGTAGGAAAAATTAAGCCTAAGTATTTAAAACAGTATATAAAAGAGATCCAAATGGCAGATAGTATCGGTAAGATAAAGGGTTGGCCAAAACGAATGCTTCTCTACCCAACATATTCTTTTTTCAGAGAGTCCCTCTATATATTGAGAAGGAAAATATTTCTATAATATACCATACATTACACAGTGCACTTTAAGGTCTCTCTTCAACATGTTTTATAAGAGTCTATGCAATTCTTTGAACATTGATCAAAGTGTAAATACAAGATGGATGCCAGCTAATAAACGGGCATATATTTAGGCCCCACTAGAGCTTACAATTCCTTTAATGAAAACATCTGATAGGTTTAAAATTAGTAAATAATAACATGAGCGCTCATTGTGGGTGAGAAAGTCTTGGGTTTCTGTCAGTTTGGTATATAACCTGCCAGCATCCAAAAAGTGCAGCAGGAATATATCACCAATTCCATTTCTATATGGGTTAAACTAACTCCATTTGACATTCTTTGGATGAGAAGAGATGTTCCTGATGAGGAAAATAATTAATACTATAATTAATACATACTACTACTATGCTTGAATTGTCAAATCTTTCAAAATATGTCTAATTTGACTACCACAGCTGGGTCTCAGATAATCACAAAACTATACACTTTCTCTTATTTATTATTTGGCCTGCCCAGTCATTTCCTTTGTCAATTAATAAAAATGCTTTACAGGTATTAAAAATGCCTTAAAGAGCTACACTTTCCTTACAAGAAGATAAGATTCATGAGACTTTATTACTGCTGTGGTAACCCACCTTCATGAATGCCCCCCAGGATTCTCACCTTATGGTGTCCAAACCCTGATAAGGTCCTTTCCAAAACAGCACCAAGCTGACTCGTATAACCAATAAGATACTGGCTGAAATTACAGAATGTGGCTTTAAGGCTAGATCATAAAACACATGTGACATCTATTGGATGACTCTCTTTGAAAGAATCCAGCTGCTATGCTATAAATCGTCTCCAACACCCCTAAGGATAGGTCCACGTAGTGAAAATCTGAGGACTCCTGCCGACAGCCAGATCAGTTTGCCAGTTTTGGGAGTAAGCTCAGTGTGAAAACAGTTTCTCCAGCCATTGCCAAGCCTTCAGATGACTGCAGGCGCAGCTGTAATCTTAACAGCAACTGCGTGAAAAACTCAGATAGAGAACCATTCAGCTAAGCCTCTCCATGATTCCTCAACCACAGAAACTAAGTGAGTTAATGTTTATTATTTTATGCCGTTAAGTTTTTGGATAACTTATTGTACAGCTAGATAACTAATACAACGGCTAATCATATTGGCAATTGAGTACTAAAAATTTTTCCAAACTGTATATATCTGTATATTCTATTCTCCATGGCCGCATTTCCACTGTTCTCCAGATACTTAAGAAAAAAAAAAAGTTTAATTCACAGATGTTTAAATAGAAAAAAAAAAACGCTACTCACTCCACACAATGGATAATTTCCTCAAGAGAAAAAATAGTGAAAGTCAGTAATGTTTTTTTCCAAATCCCTGATATTCATTCCCTCAGAAATATTTTTGAGAGTTTATCATGTGCAGACAGAGGAAATAACATATGCAATCCCTTCCCTCGTGTAGATTACATTCCAGAGTGGAGAAATAGAAAATAAACAATGAAGTAAGTCAGACTATGGTAAGTGTTATGGAGAATAATACATCTTCTGTCAGGAGGAGAAAGCTTAGGAGAGACACGACTGATTTGTTTTAGTAAAATCCCAAGGCTGACAACAGCAATAGGTACAGTTCAGGCAGCTTGCACTGCTGACTCAACTACAATGGATGATGCAGGATACAACCATGGTGTCTAGAAATTCAGCATGGTACCAGATTTTTTCATATCGACATTTTCAGTTGAAAACGTCGGCAAGTGTAACCAACTGTTGGATTCAGTCATGTGACTATCCTCTAGCTAATAAGATGTTAAGTCTAAAATTGTGAAGATTCCTTACCTTTACTCTACTTGCAAATGAACAAGTTAGTCTGCCATAGAAAGTCAAGACCAAGCTGCCATGATGAGTCCATTCTGTTGAGTGTTGAGACAGTAGCTCCTATGTTGAACGCATACCTTCCAAGGCTAGTAAAAGACATATGCCTCCTTGGTCAGAGATGAAGACTTTTATCACTCTTGTATTGGTTCCCTATACATCAATTCCCACAAGGCAACACAGTGGGAACTAGAAGTTATCTGCGCATGCAGTGGGGTACATTACAGGAGAGAAAGCTCAAAATTAAGAAACTCTGATCTTCTGTAGTGTTGCTCATGACCTGTCTATCCTTTCCTCCAGACAGCAAGAATGTTATCTTTACTCTGAAATGTAAGCAAATAGCTCTGTGGGTGAAAGGGAAGCCATCTCTATGTTTATCACACTTGGATATAAACAGATCCCCTCCAAGAAAGGAAAAAAAAAAAAAAAAACACTTAAATATCCTGAAATGTCTCCATACACAAAAATTGGCTGCAAATGCTTTTGCTCAAGGATTCCAGCTGTGCAGGAATGCAAAAAATCCATAGAAAAATGTCTCGCAACACAAGGAAGGCTACAAAAGAGAATATGAGGCTTTTTAAGATTTGGTAGTGAGTTTCAGTCTCTTCTTCAAAATGTAGAAGATTCTGCAAGCATATAAGATGGGCAAGAGAAATGCTAAATGACTGCTAATATCAACCTCAGCATTGGCAAATTCATTGGCCGAAAAATGTGGACAGATACTGGATTTCTTCTCAGGTCTTCATTCTTCCATCTTTGGTTGATTTCAACTTTCAGCTGTTAAAAATATAGCAAGAATAGTCCCAGGAATCATATAAAAAATTAACATCAACAAAGACCACAGCAGCAACCACAATAATAAAAATGCGTTTTGAAACAGAAGAGCCACTATGTTTTCCTGTGTCTCTATTTTGTGAATGAGGAACCCTGTATTAGAAGTCTTTCATCAGAATTTGCTTTTGGCTCTACTGTCTAGAATTGGATCACATGCCTTTTTCTGAAACTGTCACTAGTGTAAAGAGTATGAATTGACCAGAATTGGCTTAGTCAACTTAGGTGGATATGGAAATGACCACCAGAGGGTGCAGCGGGAATGGCAACTGACCTGGATTTGGAAGATGAGACACTGATCCAGAAATAACCAGGTTAAGTAGGAACTAAATAGTTGGTGGGAATGAAAGAAAGTTTTCTGGGTAGAAAACACAGCATAGGCAAAAGGTGGAGCAGGTAGAGAGTTTTTCCAAGAACATAAGGGAGTTCAATTTAAATGGAATTTTGATTTCAAGAATATAGTTACAAGTAATAAGACCAAAGAGGGAAATAAGGTTTAATCATGAAGAGTCAAGTATTAAGAATGTTTACATTTTCCTTAAGGCTATGTTTGTATAAATTTTACGCAACAATTCCAGTACAATTGATACCATAATTCCATGCAACACGTATCCTGCACTAACATTAATTGGAAGATTTGGAACTACTTTCATAAAATTGATTCATACTTATTTTTTGAAGTCAGTCTTCTGTCGCCTTAACTGAGAATAAGTTGTTATTATTACATACTATCTTACAAGAGACTAAAATTCAAGATGAGACTGATGTTTACAGGTAATGAGGGAATGGTATATATTAATCACAATAAAGCAGAAATGTTGGAAGTGATAATAACTTAGTAGTTCTTCAATAAATTTGTAGCCTGATGGTGTTATCACCTCTATAGAATATTGCATATTTCTTCCTCTTTCAAATACTTCTAAGACTCTTAACGAGAAATTTTGTTTTATATTTACCAAGCAATTATTTTGAGTTTCTGATATTTTTTTAACCCCATTTTTAGTCCCATTGCATGGATACAACAGGCAGGACAGCCCAGAAGGATTTTAAGAATAAAAATTTGTGACCCTGATTATATTTTCAAGATGGTTTTAGTAGACAACTCAAAAATTGAGGTTTTGATATTTATTCTTGTAAGTAATAAACATATGAAATATTTGGTCCAGATTATAAGACATTTTGTTCTTCCTTCATTTTTATCCCATTACAATGCAGTAAGACATTATGTTCCGTGAGAGAATGGATCTCAATGATAATATCAAAGTGGGAAACATTTTTCAGAAGAAATCTCCTGAATCAAAATAAGTGAATAATATCTTAAAATACATACAGCTAAATTAAAAGTTACTTTTATTATAATCTGATACACAATAGGAAGTGGAAAAAATTATTTTACAATACCACACATACACAGGCATTCTTGACATTCTAAAGTAAGACACACTTGTAATTGAACACACTAGACAATGAGAATGTTTTATGATATGGAGCTTCTTGAAAGGAGTTGTTACCTTATCTGATTATAAGAGATTTTGGCTGTTTCATGTTTCCCCTTTACTGGGGGTCATAAGGGCATAAATATCATATTAAGCAGAAATAAATGGAGAAACGTAAGAAACTTTCACAGGATAGTCAAAAAGCCTAAACTATGACCTGATAGGCATACATCTTAGAAACAGGCAGTTACTGTTGGGAACCAAAACACCTTACTGTGGTTAGAAGGAAAAGTAGATTTCCTTTTGCAAGTTGTTTGCCCTTCTGCGTTTGGGGGGAATGTCACAAAACTGCAGATAGTGGACTTTGAGAGAGAAAAACATTCTTTTTTTTTTTCCAAAAGAAAGTCAGTCCTATGGATTTTGGAGAATTTTTTATCTTGAAAAAGTCTGCTTAAGGGGCACTTTAGTATTAGGTGATTTGATTAGCTCCCGAGGAGGAGAAAGGTCATTTTAATTTCTTAGGCTTAAGGAAGTAACATTAATGTGCCATCCTGATTTTTTACCCTCAGTTGGCCTGTCCTGCTCACCTTTTAGGGTTATGGAAGTTAAGTATTCATAACAGAAGCTCCAAGTAAGAATAAAAATTATGGTTTTGAATTAGATCATTCAGAACCCAAGTGTAGGAAAATTAGAAAGTACAGTGTATAGGAGACACAGGAACTGAAAATATGCTGCTATCACAGTGTCATCGCCTCTTCCTGTTTCATTTGGCATCAGTAATGAGTGTTGGGGACTACTGAAGAGAGAGAGAGCAGAGACAGGGCCCAGGAAATTGTTCTAAGGCATTAAAATGAAACGAAGTTAAACCAGAAAGTAACGAGAACATTTTACTAACATAATTCACCAAAATTGAAGGGGCTTTTTTTCCCATTCAAAATGAGCATCAGACAAGAAAAATGACAACTAGATTATTATGTATATTTTTGGAAGTAAAAATAAGCAGTTCTGCTATTTTATTTTATGGCTTTTATTACTTTGATGACTTCATAATATTACTATCACCACTTCCACAATTTTTTCTCCTATAGTACCTTTACCTCTGAAACTGAACTTTTGAAGTGGAGAGTGGCACATGGATGGGAAGGCAAAACTAGATAAGGAGGTAGGGAGTGTATTCATGGCTGGTAAGGGAAATAATTCATTTTTCTTTCCTGTCCATATCCAACTCTTACTCTCAATCTCTCATAGAAAGATGCTGAAAATAGCATTTATACTTAAGTGTTTATAGCATATCAACTTCTCAGAAGAAAGTATATAAAGTTTGTTTAGCAATGTCCAGCTTGTTCCAATATATTCAAAATGGAATAATTCATAGATGCATAGAACCACTGAGAAAAAGATGTCATGAGAATTTTGAATGCCTCGTGTATTTTCTTATCTCCAATTTCCCTCACTTGAAAAGTTCCTTTCAATTACCCATTCTTTTATTCTTAGCACATATGTTCTCAATTTGCACTGTATCAGTTTGCATTTATTTGTAGATTGCTGTTGGTCAGACATTTCTTAATGTTGTGTGAATGTACATTTACTTTTCTGTCTCCACAACTGGATTGAAATTTCATGCAGGACAAGCACTTAATTGACTCTCTCTGCTCCTAAGTAAGGACAAGTGCTCAATAAAAAATTATTGAAAAAGAAAACTCTTGCTTCAAAACAACTCTTTGCCACCAAATACAGAAACCATAGAAGAAAAGATTGACTGATTGGACCTTATAAACATTTTAACTTCTGGGCATTAAATACTGATGAATAGGCAGAATTGAAAAGTAAGTAAAAATTGGGGAAACATAGGCAACATTTATGACATACAAAGCTTTAATCTTTAATAAATAGTTAATTAAATCAATAGCAAAAAGTGATTACTCAGATATATAAATGGAAAGGGGTTGTGATCATGCAATTGGCAATGGAATTGATAGATTGATGGATAGATATGTACATACATACATATGTACATGGATAGATGCATAGAATATGATAAATACATTGACACCATTACTAGTCTCAGAAAATATGATTTAAACTAATGTAAAACATGTGTTTACTTCTTAAATTGGCATAGAATCTAGGGATAATAATGCTGAATATCAGTATGTTTATGGAGGAACCAGGAACTCTTTTAGACCTGTAGAAGGGGTGCCATATGCTATATACTTTCTGGAGGGAGTTTTCACCATCTGAATCATATATTTAAATATACATTCAAATGTTGGCCCATAATTCCACATAATTATACATAAATTCTATGAAGAATTTATCATAAGAAAACAGAGTGTATTTAATAATATTAACTTGGAGATAATTACATTTATTATCTTAAAATGGTAGAGTTTTCAGAAAATTAGTGATAAGCCTAAAAAGAGACAGTATTTATCAGCAGATTGCTGGCTGGCACATTGTGTAAGCATTGCATATGATAGTCTTGGATTTCATTTAAAAAGTGAAATATATATTCTACCAAAATGACTAATTTTCATACTTTAAATATTTATTCAAATAATTACTTCACAATATTTATTTTACCAGTAACTTAGACCTTGCTAACTTTACATCTTAGACCTGGTATGCTAACAAACAATTATTATCCAAAGGCAATCTAAATGAGATAGTCAATAATTAATCCTCTAATAAAATTAGAGTGTATAAAATTGTTCATATTTGTGGCTATTTCTACCTTTTTTTTCCAGATATCTATGTTCAGAATTATTTTAGTCTCAACTAATCTCAGAAATTAGGTGATATCAAATGCAATATACATATTTTTTTTCTTGAGAGAATAAGTGATGATAATGTTTAGAGTAACTGAATTCCAAATTACACATTATTCCATATTAACTGGGAGTAACACAGAAAGTCGGTCTTTGATATAAAACTGGTGCTTTATGGGTCTTCAGCACAACAGAGAGAAGCAGTTTTTCTAGATGGTAAGTAATCAGTCAGCAACTGCCCTAGGAATATAGGAGTAGAATAAACAGGTCCCTTTTGGGATAATCGCCCTTAGTGGATTAGAGAAAATGGTGCTAACTGTATGTTGTGTTTTAAGAAAAATATTATGGCTGATCGTAGTACTTAACTTACATATTTATGAAAAGGATGAATGTGAAAGCAAATCTAAAGCCTGATTTGTTTATGTGCAGTGGCTCTTATCCCTAACCCTAACACTGGCTCTTGGTTATGATTTTTCCATCTATAATTTTGAGTAGATTTATGGCTATATAGTTTTTTTTTCAATTTTTGTTCTCCTTGGGGCAAGCTAATCATGTTTTCAACTGCAGTTGAAGTATTTCTTTTTTTAAAAATTTAATTTAATTAAATAATTTTTTATACAGCAAGTTCTTATTAGTTATCTATTTTATACATATTAGTGTATATATGTCAATCCCAATCTTAATTGAAGTATCTCTTGAAGGTAAGTATGAACAATTGAATAGTTGTGAATTTACTGGAGGTAAAAGAAAGGTTCTCCGACCAGTTGTAGTTGTCTACAATGGTTCATACTGAGACTCCAAAGGCTAAACCTGAGGGGCTAACTTTACAGCCCAGGATAAATTGCAGCACTCCTGAAATCTCTGAGATTCTGTGATAGGATCCACAGAAGTTAAAAAGGGGGGGGGGGGATAGGATTTAGCTGCACAACATTCTGGAAAAAGCAAAACTATAGAGGCAGTACAAAGATTAGATGTGGACAAGTGTTCTGGGGATGGGGTAGGAGAGAGAAGGAAGGGATGAATAGATAGAGCAGAGAGGATTTTTAGGGCACTGAAACTTTGGTATGATACTGTAATGGTGGATACATGTCATTATACATTTGTCAAAACCTATAAAACGTACAACACAAAGAATATACATTTGTCAAAACTCATTGAATTTACACTACAACATATAATGTGAACTATGGGCTTTACTTAACAGTGTGTCAATATTGCTTCTCCCATTGTAATAAATGTACCACACTAATGGAAGGGTGTTGACAATGTCTGTACAAGTTCATCCCTTGTACTATTCACATCCACTTGTGTCTCGCAATAAATTTTCTCTGTGCTGACAATGCTTCTTCATGATGGTGGCAAGGAATAATTTCTGAAGAAAACAAAAAGGAACTGTAGTGGAATAATCTATATTAGTCACTGCTGCAATTCATACTGAGACTACAAATTATAATCATATTCCTCCTCTACCATTTGGTCAGGTCTAGGTCGCTCCCCGTTATGGGCTAACCTAGACCTTCATCATAAGAGACTGAGACTCTGGTTACCATGCTCTTTTCAAACTATGGTTACTTATGATTATTACCCAACATACATGTGCCAAGAAGTGACCCAAACTATCAACTCGGGTCCAGTCATACTCTTTCCTGTTCCTATTGTGTAGCAATTACCCACACTACCATGAAAATCAGTCAATTACCCCTGTAAGGATGGTGCTTGCTGGTTTACTGTCAGGTGGAGGCCAAAAGTCCAAACAGCAACATTAGAGTTAGTGAAACCCTAAAAAAGGTTCAGTTAACCTAAGATAGCCTTGTTCAGGAGATTCTGCTTGGTCAGTCTCTGAAGTTGGAAGTTAGGTTCAGGTGTTCTTTTAATATGTTCATGCTGGACTCCAACCTAAAGAGACAACACCTAATATACTATAAGGGCAAAGGAGGTGAGCCAAAACATGCAAGCACATTAAAGGTCTCCACTCCCATCAAGTATTCTTATATTTTGTAAGCAAATAGGCCAAAGTAAGTCTCAAGTCTCATCCCAGCCTCAACTGGGCAGAGTAATAAACTCACCCACAATGGGTGTAGGAGGAAATACATATTTGCTGGGCAAAATTAATCCAAATTATCTCAGAGCCTTCTAGGGTTATTAGATGATTAAATTAATTAATGTTTTAATCACTTAGGGCAGCTCCTGGCCCCAAACACATACCATGTAAAAATTTGCTAAATAAAAATACAGAAATAATCAAGCAAGTAATCACTTGAGAAATCAAATAATTTATCCAGTAATATATATTCCTAGTATTAAAATGAAGAGTGAATCTACTGCTATAACTCTTTCTTCAAACCATCAGAAATAACTAACCAGAAGATAACTTGATAGAACTAGAAAAGAAAAAACGTATCTGCATGTGAAATGAATATTACACCCTGGTAGGAAGGAACTCTTTCAAGAGCATTGAATGCTTAAATTTATATTTCTTAAATAATAATTCTTAAGGCTACAATATTCTTCAAGTTCAGTTCAGCTTCCCTAACAGAAATAAGTTCATTATAGAAAAATATTATTGAGCCCAAAGGTTCTAATGCAGCAAGGTGAATATCCCAATTAAAACAGCAATTGTTTATTTGAGAGAGAGAGTTCACACAGAATCCAGATTAGAGGTCTGTACCATTATTACTAACACTGAGAGATACTATATCAAAAGCATCATTTATGTTTTAAGATAATATTTAGAGTTTATCTTTGGAATTCAAAGTTAGTATGTGAAACAATAAGAAATAGAATTAAGGTAATTCTCCAAATCTTGTACTCTTCCTGAGATGACAACCGTTAATTATAAAGTGTATCCTTTAAATACTAATGTATATGATAGAATGTTTCTTCTTTTTAATCATTTCTATAGAACCTGTTACTCTATCCATGTACAGCTATGTTTCATATTTATAAACAAAACAGCTATCTCCCTGAGACAAGGGTCATAGTAATTTTCTAATGTGCAATCACCCACAGGCTGATTGCTACATGTGACAAAAGCAATGAGACTAACAGAAACCCAGAATGGAAGGATCTCATTTTTATCTAGGTTTGAAATTAAACTAGAACTATTAAAGCAATCTACATCTAAGCCCTTTTGACTGTCTACTGTTTCTCCCCACATTATCCAACCCTCTCACTAAAAGCCACACACTGGAATGACATTTAGAACATACAAAACAGCAGAAATACAACCAACAGAAAGTTAGTGGTGGGCTTTGTACCCAGTAGGTGCTGCCCTTGAACAATGTGAATAAGAAACATCTTCCAAAAGAAAAGTAACAGATTGGCACTTTGATTTTTATGGATCATGAGGTCAGAAAATAGGTCTAGAATTTTAGCCTAAGATTTTAGTAACTGAGATTTCCATGATATATTAGTACATTTTATCCTATTGCAACAAATCTCATGGTAACACACATGTTATTTACAATACTTTCCACAGGGGCTTCCCTGGTGGCGCAGTGGTTGAGAATCCGCCCGCCGATGCAGGGGACACGGGTTGTTTGTGCCCCAGTCCGGGAAGATCCCACATGCCGCGGAGCAGCTGGGCCCGTGAGCCATGGCCGCTGAGCCTGCGCGTCCGGAGCTTGTGCTCCGCAATGGGAGAAGCCACAACAGTGAGAGGACCGCGTACAGAAAAAAAAAAAACAAAAAACAAAAACACTTTACACAGATTTATTAGACAAATGTATTATTCTTCTTTAAAAAAGAAGACACAGGTATAGAGAACAAACTAGTGGTTACCAGTGGGGAGAGGGGGAGGGCCAATATAGGGTTAGGGGAGTAAGTGGTACAAACTATCAGATATAAAATAAGCTACAAGGATATATTGTATAACACTGGGAAATAGCCAATATTTTATAATAACTATAAAAAGAGTATAACCTTTAAATATTGTGAATCACTATATAGTAAATCTGTAACTTATATAATATCATACAGCAACTATACTGCAATAAAAAAAAATAGGTTTTGATACTCCATTTTGCTCGGTTTTCTCATGTGCACCATGGTAAAAAAGAAAGGTCTTAGCTGAATACCTAATTCTTCTATAATGCTAACTGAGAAAAATATGCAAGGTGATGACCTCTGTATTTTTTAATATTACTTTCTAAATAAGGAAAACAAGAAAATTACTTTAACTGGAAAATATCTGGATTCAGTCACATTCATGTATGACTCTTTTCTCTCAACCTCAGAGCCATTGAAAGGATATTTGTGTTTCTCTTGGACATTATTATATCTATAAATATATTCCTAGACATTATGTCATTTCAGTACTCCAGCATTGTTATTATACTGGATTCCTCTTTTTGCTCCATTTTAAAATCTGCTACAAGATTGAAGGAGGCATGAGGTCTTGTGATATCATTGTGCATGAAATTAAGTCATGTAAACCAATTTTAAAAAATAAATTGATCAGGTAAAATACTATCTGCTGAATAGCTGCTTTAAATTAGTAACAAATGGCTTTTGGCAAAGCAGAAGAAAAATTTATGGAGACTAGAAATTTTACTATCATGCTCACACATAAACATGTTCATATATAAAACACGTGTCATGTGTTTTATATATATATATGTACATACATTTGGATATATATTCATTTAAGATTGATATATATGTATTAAATTATGACACATTCTGTATAATATTATGAATGACATAGTATGTATCTATAACCGTGAGTAGAGAACACAAAACTTTCTATTATGGGTTGAATTGTGTCCCACTTTCAAAAACATGTTAAAGTCCATACGCCTAGTACCTCAAAATGTGACCTTATTTGAAAATAGGGTCTTTACGGAAGTAATTAAGTTAAAATGATGTCTTTTGTGTGCATCCCAGTCCAGTATGTCTGGTACCCTTATAAAAAAGAGTAATTTGGACATGGAGACAGACACATGCAAATGGAAGACAAAATGAAGCAACGCAGGGAGAAGTGACCATGTGACTAGAGTGATGTATCTATGAGACAAAAAAGAACAAGAATTGCCTCTAGAACTATAAGACAATGTCTGTTGTTTTAAGCTATTCCGTTTTTGGTGTTTTGGTAAGGCAGTCCTGGAAAACTAATACACCTTTCTGGGCATTATAAAAAACAAAACAAACAAAACAAACAACTGTACTAATGAAAATGCTTATATGGATCAAATTTATCCCTTGCGACTTTGTTTTGCATGCTTAAGCAAGATGCATTTTTTTGGTACACACAAATGAAATTGCTACTTAACATCACAGATGCCAACTTTAAGATTTAAAATTACCTCAATACCCTGGAAACATGGGTTGAAACCAAGAGCTATCATCTTAATGGGGATACATGAAGTGTGAAAATGCACAAACTCCAATTGATGTCAAAAAATTGTGGAGTGTTTGCTAGTCACAAGTATGAGGCAACAAGGACACACATTGCTAAAAAAATAAATGACTCAATTTTAGAAGACTACATTAAAAATATTTCAATAACAAGAACTATTATTATACCAGGCTGTATGGAAATCACATTTAATTAGAAACGTCACAATTTAACAGGGATTATGCAGACTCCAGTTATCAGGCTGTGTGGTGTAATAGCAACAAGCCCTGACTTAACTGACCTACATTTTAACATAAACCTGGCTGCAAACTATATATAATTTAAAACAATTCACACATCCTCTTGAGCTCAGTATCATATATCAAATAAGGAGTTTATGTGATGTGCTTGTTCCCTAGGATAATTTGGAGCTATAGGATGCATCTATTTATTCATTCATATAACAGGTGTTTATTGAATACCTACTAATGTGCCAAGATCTTTCTGAAAATGAAAAATAAAAATGTAATGTCATGAGTTCCCTGATGGTAATTTGACAAGATATTATATCAAAATTCCAGCACTGAGAATGGTACCTTCCATTTCTAACATTTAGTATGATTTCCAATACTATATTAATAAATAATATTGGTCCATAAATTTGAATGATACACTAATCACTCTGAAAAAACTGTGAGAAAGGATACCAAACCAACAGAGGTTTTCATTTCACTTTTACAGTCTAATAGAGTAGCATAATTACTCTACCTAATGGTGTTGGGGGTGTGTGTGTGGTATGCTTCCCTTAAGGCTATATTTAGTTGCTCAGTCAAATTTTTGTGCATAGATAATTAAGAAATGAGTGGGAAGTGAATTGGAGAACTAATGTATCAACTATTTTAGAATGAAGGTATTATGAACAGAGGATTTGGGAATGGAGTGTACCAGAAGGATAGGCAAGCAGAGTGCCCAGTCTATTAGTTTTATGCTGAAAGTAGGCTCTCTTTCTTCTGTCTCCTTGCTGCTCTGGGACTGTAATGCATTCTCCCTCCAGAAATGTCAGGTTCAGAAGTTTAAGGATTTGATGAGAGACTGTGGAGAAGAAAATCCAGGTAATAACATATCTGCTACATCCTAATTTTAGGCTTACCTGAAATATGGGTTCAACATAACTCCAAAGACTAACTCGAAATATGTGATTCAAAATCTTCCAAACATTTGTTTCTCACACTACATTTTGAAATTATTTGATGTCACCATGTCGTATTTTTAACCAATATTGCTGAGTTTTATTGTTGGTTCTATGCCTGAATGCCTGGGAGACCATTTCTTATACTCTCATCAGCTCAGTAATCCATTTACGAATGGATGCAATATTCAAAATAGACTCAAAGGACCATGTTAAACTTAATACATTTTTGCACGGTACACTAAAATTTTTGCTTACTGCCTCATTTAAGAAAAAAATAATCTCAGCCCAGGATTATCTTAATGATATAATGGAATTATTCAAGAAAATTTAAGTGCCAGCTCTGTCTCAGTAAGTTTTCAGAACTAAATAGATATCTGCATTTGGGCCGGACGTTTTAATCCAAGAATGTCCAGTATTCTTTGATGAGTTATAATTCAAAGAGACAAGCAGTTGTTTACAAACAGTGTGGTGTAGCTGATCTGAGCTGCAGTATGTTCTTGGTTTCTTGAGAAAAGCCAGAATATACACAACATTTTAAAAAAGAGTTTACTACACTTTATAGTTTGGTGGGAAAGCAGTGAAATACACAGGATAGTGGCTGACCCATGGCCATAGCAAACGAGGTGGATCTGTAAGTGAAATGAACCTATCACAGTGATGCAACGGAGAGTTATGGAGACAATAATTATATTACAGACTGAAAGACTGCAATTATGGGAATTCATAATAGTATTGGGCTTCATAGTAGGATTAGAATTTTCTTCTCCTTTTTGCATATTTCCCTGGAAAATCTGTTTAAATAAAGAGGGATATTCCACATTTTTCCAATTGCATTTAAACAAAGGGAAAAGAAGAGTGATTATCACCAAGATAGTGACATAGGAGTCTCCTGAATTTCCCTCCTCCAGTGAAAGCACAAAATATAGAGCTATATGTGGAGCAATTCCCTCTGAGAAAAATCCAGAAACTGTATTTGATTGACTCCTCCACATTGAACAACTGAGAAAATACTCACGTGGAAACAAGTAGGAAAGGAGGAGACACACTCTCCCTATAACGCCCACCCCAGGCAGTGTCTTACTATGAGAAGGGAAACCCCAACACCCAGCTCCTCCCTGAGAAGCAAGGATTTGGACCACACATATAGCACCCCAATTTCAAAGGCTGCCACCCAGATGGGTCCCCATATCACCTAGCTCTGATAGCCAATGGGTCTTGTGTTCATGTGTCCCACAGGACTATAGAAAACAAAGAAGCAGTTGTTGAGCACATCAACACTCCCTACGTTATTCCCCCCAGGCTCAGTGCAGAGGGAACAGACAAAAAATACCCATCTCCCAGTTTTTCCCTGGAAGGGTTTGACTATGTACTTACCAGCTAATGCTGAAAATCCAGCTTCTAATTAGCCTGGAGCCTTTTGGGTTCCCTGGAGCCCAAAAGAGCCAAAATGTACTACCCCACATCCTCCCTCGATCTTGCTCCAACAGTAAAATCAAATGTCCAGCTTCACCCTAGAAGAAATTTGTCCATACCTCTAATGCCTCAACATTTACAGCTGTCACCTGCAGGATGGTCACCCAAACTACCCATCTCTGATAGGCAATGGGGCTTGCATTCACAAGTCACACAGAATAATAGCAAACAAAGAAGTAGTTTTTAAATAGGTGCAGGAACAATCCCTGCAGCTACACACCTGAGCTCAGTATACAGGGCACAGGCAAAACTGTCCACTGCCCAGTTTCTCTCTGGAAAGAATTTGACTGCATACTTTCCCAGCTGCTGCTAGAAGTTCCAGTTTCTAATCAGCCTGAATGGGAAACTTAAATGGGACCTTCCAGGGAGCTGGAAGAAGCTGATGGGCCTGTTCTTTTCTGTCTCCCCGCTGATTTTCCTGACAGTAAAACCAAGTCTCCAGCTTCTTTCCGGAAGGAGCTTGTCCACATATGTAGTATCCCTACTTTTGTGGCTGCCACCAGAGGCACTAGCTCTCTAATCACCTAGCCCTTGGTACTGATGGGCTTGGTAACCACTAGTCCCCAAGTATCACACAAACTAAAGAGCTGATTATATTAGGTCCCACACACATTTCCAGCAACAATTCCCCGTGGCTCAGCACAGACTGAGTAAGCAAACACCCAGTTCCATTTTCTCCCTGATGGGGCCTAAACTGGATATCTAACGTACTGACTTCCCCAGCTGCTGCCTAAGAAAGGATCAGTTAATTCAAATACAAGGACTTCCAGTTGACCTGCATTAGGAAGCTGAAGGAGCAGGCATTTAGTAGTCCGTGCTTTCGGGACACTAATGTGTCTTGGCACACCGTGAACTAAGAACAAATATGGTGGCTTGGACAACTACAGAGGTTTGAGTGGCAACCAGGAGCTCAGATCAACTGATAAATAAGATCTGTCTCCTGCACAAGGCCACTCTGTCGGTACTACAAGAGGTGGCTCTTTTTGTTATTTATTATTATTTTATTTTTGCGGTACGCGGGCCTCTCACTGTTGTGGTCTCTCCCATTGCAGAACACAGGCACCGGACACGCAGGCTCAGTGGCCATGGCTCATGGGCCCAGCCGCTCCATGGCACGTGGGCCAGGCCGGACCGGGGCACGAACCCGTGTCCCCTGCATCAGCAGGCAGACTCTCAACCACTGCGCCACCAGGGAAGCCCCTCTTCTTGTTTTTTTGTTTTTTTTTTTAATGGCCACACCGTATGACATATGTGGGATCTTATTTCCCCTAGGGATTGAACCCATGCCCCCTGCATTGGAAGCGCAGAGTCCTAACTGCTGGACTGCCAGGGAAGTCCAAGAGGTAACTGTTTCATCTAATGCATAGAAACCAACACAAAGAGTCAAGGAGAATAAACAAGGGGATATGTTCCAAACAAAAGAACAAGGTAACTATCTAGAAACCTACCCTAATGAAATGGTGATAAGTGATTTACTCAATAAAGAGTCCAAAATAAAGGTCATAAAGATACCCACTGAGGACAGGAGAGCAATGTGTGAACAACTGAGAATTTCAACAAAGAGACAGAAAATACAAAAAGGCATCAGACAAAAAATCATAGAGCTGAAGAATACAAGAACTGAACTGAAGAAGTCAGTGAGGAGTTCAACAGCAGACTAGAGTAAGCAGAAGAAAGGATCAGTTAATTCAAATACAAGGCAGTGGAAACCATGCTATCCTATTGTTAATATGACGGAAGAGTAGGAGTTCCAGTTTTTTTTTTTTTTCTTTTTTCTTCTATCGGCAACCAAAGTATGTTGATCAAATAAAACAAATCAATTTTAAACAGCTCTAATAACTGTTATCTATATCTTGCTCCTTTATCATCTTCTCATTAGCACACTTAGACTTGTATATCATTTTAAAGGAATATGCAAAACTTCTTCAAGCAATAGCATGTGTACCCAAGCAATTCCCTCTGATTGGAATATCCTTTTCTCAATGTGTTTCTAATGGTCTTCATGAACAAGTACAAATTCTTTTTAATGGCCCATAGAAGACTATTTTCTTGCTTCCAACATCCACCAGAGTATGTTCTCTTACTCCTCTCTACATATGTTGCATCCTCTAGTCATTCTGTACATTATTAGGTGTTTCTAGAATTCTCTTTACTTCTCACCTCCATGCTTTCATATATGATGTTCCAGCTGCCTGGAATGCCCTACATGCCACCTCCCACCCTGCCCCCAACACTTTAACATGGGCACATGTGTATGTGTGTGCCTGTGTGTGCATGTGCACGTGTGCATGCACACACACGAACACACACACACACACACACACACACACACACACACACTAATTTAAGCTAGATTTTCCCAAAGGCAAACCCTGAGAAAAAGATTTGAGTATGAGTAGTTTACATGTGTTCCCAACAGGTAACACAATGCCTGTGATATAGTAGATGCTGTATCCCATGCATTTATGAACTGAAGAATTATAGCCTATGATAAAAAATAATAAATTATTAATATTTGATTAGTCTGCTTACATTACTAACGTGTTTTCATATTCACCAGCTGGACTCAATTTTCACCTTTTTACTAAAATATATACTTATAAACGACAAGCAAAATAGTAGAGTTAACGTTTTGCAAATTTCTAGCTCTGCTGTTCTTTTTAATTTTTTTTTGCGTTATTCGGGCCTCTCACTGTTGCAGCCTCTCCGGTTGCGGAGCACAAGCTCCGGACGCGCAGGCTCAGCGGCCATGGTTCACGGGCCCAGCTGCTCCGTGCTATGTGGGATCTTTCCAGACCAGGGCACGAACCTGTGTCCCCTGCATCGGCAAGCAGACTCAACCACTGAGCCACCAGGGAAACCCTCTGCAGTTCTTTTCAAGAAACCTGGAGTTGCTTAGCAAGCTTGTAAAAGAAGAACCTATTTAACATTAGTCTTTGTACTCTACAAGATTGATGTTACAAAACCAGCTGGCTCTCATCTCTACATAGTCCCAAGTCATCTAATAGAGGAGATTAACTCCGTAAAATTCTGCAGTGTCTGTTCTCAACTTCCATTTAAACCATTGATACTGTATCTTCTAACCAGTAGTTGAGTTGTGATTTTCTCAAAAATTCACTCTCTGGCATTCTCACTCTCCATCTTGACTCCTATTCATTGTGTGTATAGCTAAACCCCAAGTGATAGAATGTAATGGCTGAAAGGGATTTGGGAGACTATACAGTTCAAATTTCTTGTTTCACTACTGAAACTGAGAGAGGATTAGTTTGCTCAAAGTCACTCAGCAGAGGAGGGGTGATATTAAAAATATTTAACAACTTGTACAGCTGGGTAACAATCAAAGTGAGACATGAATCAATCAGAATAGGCACTGGTCACTGAACACAGCCAAGCTAGTGCATGGAGAATAAATACGGATCCTTCCGCAGAAACCGTACCACGTTTCAGTAGCTCACGATGCTGTAGATTATGCACCAGCAAAGCTAGTCCTCTTACTACCCCTCTCGTAGATACTTGTATAATAAACTAAAACTGGTGTCTTTAACATGAGGCATTCCCTATTTTATGCTTTTCTTCTTTTTTAAAAAATTATTTTAATGAAGTATTATTGATTTACAGTGTTCTGTTAATTTCCACTGTACAGCAAAATGATTCAGTTATACATATGTATAAATTCAGTTATATATATGTGTAAATATATATATGTATATATAAGCACACACATTCTTTTCTATATTTACACATTCTTTTCTGTATTCTTTTTCATTATGTTTTATCACAGGATATTGAATAGAGTTCCCTCTGCTATACATTAGGGCCTTGTTGTTTATCCATTCTATATGTAGTAGTTCACATCTGCTAGTCCCAAACTCCCAATCCATCCTTCTCCCACCCCTCTTCTCCCTTGACAACCAGAAATCTGTTCTCTATGTCTATGAGTCTATTTCTCATTTGTGTCATATTTTAGATTCCACATATAAGTGATATCATATGGTATTTGTCTTTCTCTTTCTGACTTACTTCACTTAGTATGATAATCTCTAGGTCCATCAATGTTGCTGCAAATGACATTATTTCATTCTTTTTTTATGGCTGAGTAATATCCCATTGTATATATGTACCACATCTTCTTTATCCATTCATCTGTTGATGAATATTTAGTTTGTTTCCATGTCTTGGCTATTATGAATAATGCTTCTATGAACGTAGGGGTGCATTTTACTTTTCTTCTTAGTGAGAGAATAATCTAATGGTAAGAACCACCTGAACAGAAGTTTGTGTATACAAGTTGAAAGTGGTGTAGTGAGGAGTGTGGAAAGATACCTCTTTTTCAGTGCTTGTATCTCTCTGGGCTCATTTCTAAACTTCAAAGAACATTCCTAACAGAATCTAATAAGTCTTTAAAGTAGAAATAAAAGAAAAAGAAGAAAAGAATGAAACAATGGTGTCTAAGTCAAAGAAAAGTAAGTTACTAACATTTTGTGCTCTTAACCAAATAAAGAAACCAATGGCATTTTTGTCTGTTTTCCACTTGTATATTCTTGTTGATTTGTTGTGCCCATTGATAGAGACTGCCATTTTCTAAATGTCTTTTTCAATAAAAGGAAAGAAGACATAAGAAAAAAAAAAGGTATAATCAAACAGTACATAATGACATGGAAGTGCAAATCAAATAAGATGTATAAAATAATGAATAGCAGTGAAAATGGTTACCTTCTATCAATAATGGGAATTAAATACTATTTCTGAAATTCTTTGGAATAATAACAAAATAAAAAAATAAAACTTTGTTTTATTTGTTTGAAATACCTCTGAAAATTTCTGAGAAATGAGCCTCACTGTGATCTTAATCTTGGCATAGATTAATTTCTCTAAACGTCTTCCAACAGTTTAAAAAGTGTTTTAAAAAATAAAGTAGATACATCACGGCCTATTTTTGCATTAATGCTATAGAGTTTTAACTTGAAACTTAATGTGTAATTCTTTATTTTAATGCACCAATATTATCTTTAGAGGAGATCATTTTTGGAGCTCTCAGTGGAACATTAATTTTCATAGAGTTCTATATTATCATTTGTTAGCAGGAAATTCAGCCCAATGTAGCTTAGAAATAGTGATTACTTTCTGACTGGAAATAAGGTTTGTTGTATTTAGAAATGATTCTTTCCCAATAGTGAGTTTTATCTTAGCAACGCTAATTTCAGACTCTAAATGCTGGTGCCTTGTTTTCTCTAAGAAAGTTATACAGAAATTTTAAACTTTGATATTGAGCTTGATTGAGTTCTCATTTTTCACTTTGGCTAATATAGCTCCATGTATTGATTCTATTAAAATTAATAAAAGTAATTACTTTTAAGTTTGTATAAAAATTTCTACACATACACACACATATCATGTATATGCATTTTTTGGCATATAAAAGTGAAATGATTAGCTAGGAGGCCAGTAAAATATTTAAGACATCATAACGAGAGAAGCCTTGAATTGGTAGACACCCTTTTTGTTTGTAATCAATATCTCTAGTTAGATAATAGGCTTTTTGAGGTTAGAGAGCTCTGAAATGGTTTTCTATCACTTGGTTTCTCCTGCACCTGGCACAGTGGCTTGAATATTGACAGATTTTCAACAATAGTAGCATGATTGAAATTACTGAGGTTGTTTAGCAAACAGGACTCTTCTGTGAAAATTAGAGATGGCACGTGCTAAATGTTCACACAGTGATGGGATTTATAGTAGTCTATTATTATTAATAATAATGTGATGCATTCTGTATTATAGAAATCTTGTTACTATTCAAACATATGTAAAAAGCCTGAGACTACTCCACAGAGAAATTCTAAATACATTGTGTGATAGAGAATTATATTTGAAATAGATCAATTTTTTTTCATGGAATAGTGGATATAGTGTATGAATTTTGTGCAAAATGTGTCAGCATTTTCAGAAGAATGGTGTGTATCATTGAAAGATTCTTAGCATATTTATTTTGCATTGCTATGCATATTAAAGTGTAACTATGTAGAACAATATCAATAGTATGGTGGCATCCATATTTTTAATTCATGCCAGGATGCCTGGAAATGTTTTTTATTTAATATTGTACAGAAGTTAATAATGTATTATATGCATAAGTATGCTCATCTGGAAATTATATTTAGCTTGAATTTCAACATAATCAAGAAGTTTAGCTTTGCGAAACACATGACTTCTCTAAGAATGTTGCATAGAAAAATGTCTCAGTCTTCTCAGACACCATCTTGTAGGGGCTGGAACATAAGACAAACATGAAAGTATCCAGGAAAAACTGCTTAGCATGGTGATCTTTTTCTTATTTGCCCATATCAATTTTTTATCACAAAGGTTACATTTTTTATGTCCCAGTCATTTCTTGTGTTTTTAATCAGCAAAATAAAGAACAATAATTAAAAGTAGAGACATGAAAATGAATTTGGGATTAAGAAAAAGTCCTTTAATAAATTACACATAAGCATGGCTGCTGGAATGGGTCCGTCCGGGATCTCTTAAAGGTCTATCAGCTTTTGGAGATGATTAGCACGTTGTCTGCACCTTTGAAATATTGAACAGCACTGACAATTTAATGTTTAAACTCAAAAACATCCTTCAGAGTTAGTGCAAAAGTGCAAGAAAAGTAAGATAAATGGAAAACTTGATAAAGCATGACTATAAACTATGTAAGATGAATTTATGTAAATAAGCTTAATTTTTAAGAGAAATGATGTCACACACATACACAGACACACACACACAAGGCTCTGGTAAAAAACAAAAAACTGGAATCGGTAGCTCATAGACAAATGGATGACTACTGATTAATTGAGTAAACTCCCTGAAGTTTTCACTTTTGAAATGTAAATTTTGAAAACTGTCTGTTAAAGCTAATCCTTTTTCTTCATTTTTTAGAATAGGTATATACACACACACAGAGAGAAATACATATATATATAGGTAGATACACACAGGTATATACACAGAGAATGTGTACATTTTTATCCAAGATATCCCACTTAGATACTAAGATATCTTAGCCTTCAGCTGTGTCCTAAATTTCATCCTTGAGCCAATGGCTGAGCATGAAAGACTGGGCTTTATAATAGGGAACCTGACAGAACTTTAATTACCTTGGTGTTATTTGAGTGCTATTATAGTTAATTTTCTCATATAACAATAAAAGCCATGACGACCTGCAACCTGCAGCTAACACGTTTTTATTAACTCCTTCTACAATTTTGATATTTCATTACAGATTTTGACACCTTATTTTGCCTGACCCTCTCTCTGTAATCAATCTTGATTTATTTCCATACACTGAGAAGAAATATACTCTATTTAATTTATATATTCCCTCTTCCCGTCTTTCCCCATAGAAACATTGCATTTTTAGTTAACTCAGTGCATTCTGTTTTTACTCGGTGAGTGAGGTCTTTGGATAGGATCCTCAAATCAATCCAGTCGGTTGTGTTTATGTAACATTATTCCAACTTGGAAGCTTGTGAGATAACCAGCTATCTCTGACATTTCCCCATAATAGTATCATTTCTAACATTTTTAATAGTGAATCCTTAAACTAATCAAAGTACTAACTAAATACCAAAAGTTGACTAGAATTCTATTAAAAATCTCTTTCAAAGTAGTTTTAAACTTATAAATTTCAAGTACATGCTACGTTTGTACCACAATTTGAATCACAGATTGTACCCTAATTGATAAGGACAGAGTCATGTCATATTTTAGTAATCATGGACCTAGTACAAATTCGATTTGTTAAAATTAGTAGTGAGAGTCCATGTAAATTTACGCAAAGATTTAGAAGGCGGGGTTTGATGGGGACCATAAGTAATTATTTTTGTTTAGCTATAGAAGTTACACATATAAAAATGTTCACATAAATGCATATTTAAAGGTCCCTACCTTGCTCGCTATTTATATATTGTTAACTCATTATCCCCCTGCAACTCTAACCTACGATTTCATCATTTAACCTTTTTTCCTTTTACTTCCCGGTTAATGTCTGCATTTCCAAGCCTTAATTCAATGTTTAGAGTCTACGATCTGGCCCTTCCTCCCTTTCTGGTTCATTTCCAAACGTCCGTCCCAGCCAAACTCATCCAAAAGTCATGTTTGAATCTCTTTCCTTAGCTAACTGGGTTTAATTTACTTGGTGAGGAAAAGCATAAAGTAACACATTTATAAAAATCCAACAGTGCAAAACTCAAAGGCCACCTATTCCAAGACACCTTCCTTACCTCATTAAAGAAAGTGGAATTTTCCTGCTCTGTTGTTCATTTCACTGAGATGACCTAGTAAATCTGCACTGCAGGAATTTGAATCATGCCTTCATCAGGTAGCAGCTGGGGAAACCTGAACGGGTTTCTTTACTCACTTTGTCTCAACTTCTTCCTCATAAATTTGGACTGTGACCATATTGCAGGTTTATAACCCCTTACCCAATTCTGAAATTCAAAACTCTTTAAAAAATAAGAGCTTAAAGGAAAAAAAAACAAGTTAAAAAAAGGATAACTCAGATGGGTGCAAATTCAAGGTGACCTAAGCTCTTTCAGAAGCAAAAGCTGACCTGAACTGACCTTATAATCTTTATCATACTTAGTGAGAATATGCATGTTTTACTGCAGAAGTCCTAGTGTTTTTTATTGCAGGTTGCTTTTCCAGATCCTCCTGGATATGTTAAAACATCCTTTATTTATCTTCAATAGTGACCTGTAAATAAAATCTTTAGAAACCAATGAACTGCAGCCCTTAATAATTAGGCGGTGACAGTCCCAGCCCAGCCTAATTGTGTATATCCAGCATAGGCCTTCCGCCCACTCCTGTCCTAAATTTTGCAGAACTTGTATATTAAATTTAAAATGAATGCCTCTATTAAGTAGTTACTATCTTGGTAAATGTGCCTTAATAACAATCTTGAGGAAAAGCAAATCTAATAGAGCCATAAGGGAATTTAACCTGAGGTTCTCTATTTAAGGATAAATACAGCATATGGGAAGTGATGTTCTCCATCAAAAAGGCTTTTCAAGTTAGGAGAAAAAAGTGAGTAGTAATAAGAACATTAGAACAAATATTAAGAAGTTCCAAGTTGAGGTTAATTTTGAAAATCATTCTTTTCTCAAATTTAGAGCATGAATTTCACTACAATTCTGACTAAACACTTCTCTTTTAAGCTCTCCTTCAATATTCTTTCATCTCATATTAAAAACTTCTCTGTTTTTTCTTGTACAAGCTGGACGGCATTTATATTGAGCCCATCCAAGTTATCACACATCAGTCAACACATTAGTGGGGTGTAGGGGAACTCTACTAAAATGGGTCACAATTATCCAAGAATATACACATAGCATATGGCATTTTAAAAGCTTGGGGACTGTGGGGTAGTTGTACATTAAGACTCTTCATCCAAAGAGTTGAGGGCTTAGTTCCATAATTAGGGAAGTCCTAAATGCAGAGGCAGATGGAGTGGAAAAAAATAGAAAATCAGAGCCCATGTTCCCCTTAAGCACCCACAGTTGAAAGCACCTAGCATCAGAGGTAAGCTCCCATATCCTTACAAAAGAAAAATATATATAACAGGTATATTCATCTGCTCAGGCTGCCATAAGAAAATGCTACATACTGGGTGGCCTAAACAACACAAAGTTACTTTCTTATGGTTCTGGAGGGTGGAAGTTTAAGATCAAGATGGCTTCAGGGTTAGTTTCTGGTGGGAGTTCTTCGCCTGGTTTGTAGACAGCCACCTTCTCATTGCATCCTCACATGGCTTATTCTCTGTGTGCACAGAAAGAGAGGGATTTCTGTTGTCTCTTCCTTTTCTTATGACACCAGTCTTATTGGATTAAGGTCCCTTCCTCATGACCTCACTTAACTACTATTACCTCCAAGTCACATTGAGGGTTAGAGTGCCCACATATCAATTTAGAGGGGAAACAATTCAGCCCACCACATCAGGAAAAGATCCCTTGAAGGACATTGGTGATTTCTTGCAGATATCCATTTTCTTTACCTTTCATAAAGAACCTTATTTCACTCAGAAATTCCCCCGTTGTTCATTATGCACATATGCTCCAACAAAAGCTGATCCCATTCTAAATTTCAGGATTTGACCAGATTGACTTTGGATAGAATAGAAATACAATTTTTTATCCCAACTGTGACAATTTTAATTGTTTATCTAATTGTGACAGAATAACAGCTAACAACACTTTGGGGAAAACTGAGATGTAAGGTCACCATTTGTCATGCTTGGTTCAGAAACTGACCTATGGTCCAATTTGTGATGGGGTGTTTGTAAAGGTATTTGCTGGGTGTTTTAGGAAGATCCTTTCTCATTATCCACCTTTGCACAGTCTTCTGTCATGTGAAACTTTTAGCAGGTGCTATTATTTTGTTATCAAGGAAAGGGATGTCCTTGGGGTACTCACCAAAAAAACAGGAGGACTGATATCAACCCATAGGGTGTTATAGCCAGCAACTGGATACTGTGGCACAGGGATACCCCCCTTGACTTAGAGCCATTGCAGCCACTGCCCTTTTAATCAAGACCACTGAGAAAACCATTATGGGGTCCCCTTTAACCATTTTTATACCTCATGCAGTAGAAGCTCTCCTGAATTTTCATCACACTCAACATTTCTCAGCCAGTAGCCTCACCTCATACAAATTTCTTTTGTTAACTGCTCCTCTTATAACTCTTTTTTTTAATTTTTTTTAAAATTTATTTTTTCTTTTATTTTTGGCTGCATTGGGTCTTCGTTGGTGCGTGTGGGCTTTTCATTAGTTGTGGCGAGTGGGGGTCACTTCTCATTGTAGTGCGTGGGTTTCTCATTGCTGTGGCTTCTCCCATTGCAGAGCATGGGCTCCAGATGCATGGGCCTCAGCAGTTGTGGCACACAGGCTCAGTAGTTGTGGCCTGCGGGCTCTAGAGCACAGGCTCAGTAGTTGTGGCGCACGGGCTTAGTTGCTCCATGGCATGTGGGATCTTCTTGGACCAGGGCTCAAACATGTGTCCCCTGCATTGGCAGGCAGATTCTTAACCACTGTGCCACCAGGGAAGCCCTCCCATAACTCTTTTACATTCTACTTTTCTCCCCTACTTTCTCCCCTCCATCACCCACAAAGTTCCTTGTGACTGCATAATATCTGACTCCTTGTGATGATCTACAGAAAATTCCATTGGGTAAGGTGATGTCTCAAGGTTCACTGATGGTTCATATTTAAAAGGTGATGGTGGTAAATATGGTGCAGGGTTTGCTATTATGACCCCCTTTTGATGTTGTCGAGGTCATACCATCACCTATGGTGACTTCAGCCCAAGAGCTGAATTATACAATTTTACAGGGGTTTATACTTTAGCCAAGTACTGCCAATTTGATACTGATAGTAGATATGCTTTCAGAGCAGCTCATGATTTTGGAATGTTAGGGAAACAATGTGGCTTCCTTACTTCTGGCTGAAATAAAATTTAAAATGGCCCCTCTATTCAGGAATTATTGGAGGCAGCCTGCTGCTTTAGCTACATTAAGACTCTGAGGTATTCTGAACTTGACTCTGGATGCTAAGGGAAATCGTCTTGATGATATTTTTGCAAGGAATACTGCCCTTAGAGGAACCAGCAGCAGTCAAACCTTTGTCATAGTCAAAAGGGACATTTCTCCAAACAATAACAGGAAATCTGGCTAAAGAACTCCAACAATTGGCCTCAGAAAAGGAAAATTGAGATTGGAAATTCATCAGTTATTAGTTTGATGAAAAAAAATGAGCTCTGGTTTGAACAAAATAGCATTTAGGGTCCTACCAGAGACTCTAAAATTCCAACTCCTTACCACTGTACGTGCATTAAACCATTGTTCTACTGACAAAATGATTGCCTTCATTAATCAATATTGGTGGGGAAACATTAACAGGGCCACAAAAAAGTGCCTACCTCACTTGTCCCACTTGTCCAAATACAACCCAGGAAGTCTGTTTGTAATGCTCCTGGACATTTTAAACTGCTTAATGGACATTTCAAGTTCAGGCAATTGGATTTCACATAACTTCTTCTGTCTAATGGATATAAATATATTTTAGTCATGGTCTGTATGCTTTCACACTGGACAAAAGCCTTTCCTGGAAGACAAGCTATTGCCTCTTCTGTGACAAAAGTCCTTTAGGAAAAGATTATCCCTACCTGGGGAAGCCTTTGTGAATATCACAGTGATTGAGGAACCCATTTTAATGGCCAGGTACTTTAAGTTTGTGCCATTTGGCTGGTTTTATAACACTTTCACTGTACTTACACCCTCAATTCTCTGGTTTAGTCAAACGTACTAAGGACATTTTTAAGACTCAGTTGGCAAAATTTGTAGAAGACTTCCAAATACCTAGGCCAAAAGCAGTGTCACTGATCCTTCTAAATCTCAGAACCATCTCTTTTGGAACTCATAAACTCACTCTTCGAGATAGTTGCTGGATGCCCAGTGCACTTGGCTCCTGCATTTTTTGATCCACAGCTAAAAAAGGGAGAAGTGCTCCAATATTGCAAAGGCCTAATAGCTTCTATTAAAAATAACTGTGCTTTGGTGGAGCAATCTTTTCACCATGAGCTCTCGGGAGACAAAGATCTTAAGCATCACACCTTGTAATCTGGATATTTCGTCTACTGGAAAAAACAGAAAGACTCCAGAAAGACTCCAGAAAGGCTCTCTTAAACTTCACTGAAAAGGCCCCATTCAAGTACTGCTTGAATTCAAGTACTGCTAACCAACCCTTGCTCTGCCAAGTTCCAAGGAATAAACTCTTGGATTCATGCAACACACCTAAGGAAAGTGTGGAACCCTGATTGGACCTACGTAACATCTGGTGACCTGAAAATAAAGATTTTCTGGAATTAAAACAGATGATATCTGATGAGATAGCTTTCTTAAGATATCCAGACCAGGCCTGTTGGAAGTTTGTCATTAAACCTTTGATGATGACATAATGCTTCAGATGATCTCCAGTGTCTATGATCTTGATAACATGGACTTCAGACAAAACGTGCCTGAGAGCTCTTCTTCCTACCCCTCCTTGTTTTCTGGAATGTGACCTTAACAGGTTTCCAATTTGTGCGTTTTCCCTCCAACATGGGATATTACACCCAACAAAGTTCCTTCCTGGAATTGAGGGATAAAAAGCCACTGAAACTAGAAAACCTGACCTTGATCAGAGATGCTTTCAGAGAAAGATCTTGATCAAAAGAAGGAAATATAAAATTAATAAACAGAAACCTCAATTAAATAGATTTCGAAGACCAGAAGGGGGAGCTCCTATGTCCTGTCACAACAGCAGAAACCAGCAGGAAGAAGAAAGACTCCTCTTATTTCCTGTCAAATACTCAGCCAATGAAAAGCCTTGGACTCTTTGTTTACTGTAGCCCTCCCATGGTTTTTGGGTTTTTTTTTTCATTCTGTAAAAATGTTTTCCTTCCTTTGCTGTGTGGGAACTTGCCCATGGCTCACCATCGTTGTTGACTCTGAACTGCAGTTCTCAACTGATCCTGAATAAACTCATCTTTGCTGAAGAAATATCTGGCAACCCATTTATTTCAGGTCAACAATAGGAAGTACAAGATCATTTTAGAAAATATGTCTAACATTGTAATTGGTAACTCTTACAAAGACAATTAACTGTGGCTGCTCTCTAAGATTTAATTCACAAAGGACAACATAAACATAGTTGGAAGCATAGTGTTTTAGACTACTGACTATAGCACAAGCAAATGATAAGATTTTGAATTCAACTTATAGTAATATTCTTTACTCTCTTCTAAGTAATTCTGAGTGGGAACAGACTAAAAATTAAAAAAAAAAAAAATTCGGAGAATCCTAAAACTTTTGCCAGATATCAGAGAGACAGATACACCTACCTATCTCTCGGCATCCATTCTCTATTTCTTCCTTTTAATTGATGAGTCTCCCACCAGAGTTTAAACTCAGCACATAGCCAGAGCCTGCATTTCACAATTTTCCTTGCAGTTATGAGCAGTCACATAAATGAATTCAGGCCAATTGGGGGCAGACAGAAATGACATGTTCACTTCCAGGCCTTGGCATTAAAATATAATGTATGAGTATGATACTGTGATTTATAATAAGAAATATGTATTTGGTTTCTGTCCCCTTTCCTGGTACAGAGCTCCTAAAGCTCTTAGAATTTCCTAAGTGATGAGAGCAATAAAAGTGTCTCTTGTTATGTTAATGAGATGACTTTTGAGCCCACCCAGGGATGGGGGCTGGTTGTCAAGAGAACAAACCAAGGGATCAGAGAGTTGGAACTTTTAGCCCCATCCTCCTGAACCTCTAGCTAAAAGAGAGAGGCTGGAGGTTGGATCAATGACCAGTGGCCAATGATTTAATCAGTCGTGCCTATGTAATGAAGTCTCCATAAAACCCCAAAAGGATGAGGTTTGGAGAGCTTTTGGGTTGATGAACAGGTGGAGGTGCTGGGAGAGTGGCCTGCTTGGAGACAGCATGGAAACTCATCCTTTCTTTTGCCCTATGCATCTCTTCCATGTGGCTGTTCTGAGTTATATCCTTTTATAATAAACCAATAACGTAGTAAGTGAAAAGTTTCTCTGAGTTCTGTGAGCGCTCTAGCAAATTAATCAAACCTATGGAGGAGGTTGTAGAAATCGGCAGTCTATAGCCAACTGGTCAGAAGCACAGGTGACATCCTGGATTTGTGATTGTTTCTGAGTGGGTAGGGACAGTCCTGTGGGATCTGATGCTATGGCCAGGTAGACAGTAGGAGGAGGATTGAGTTGAATTGTGAGACACTCAGCTGGTGTCTGAAAATTGCTTGACTATGTAGGGGGAACAAACCCTCACATTGAAAATGGGCACAGAATATTAATTAGGTAGCTCATTCTCTCTTTTTCCTTGCTGTGGGCTGACCGGATTCATTCTCAGTGATGCAGAAGGGGATAATGACCTATGTGATGAAGAAGCAGCAAGCTGAACCCTTGATTGAATTTGTGGAGCGATGCTGAAATACCAACCCATTTTTATCAGCAACCAGATTTTTTTTTTTTTTTTGACACCAGGTTAGCCTTCAGTCTATCTTATATACTCAGTAATATTTATTGCCATTTTAGTGCAAATATCCAAATGTTTGCATATAGTAAACTAATCATGCCTTTACCCTTATGCTTTAATTTTGTGTCCAACAGAAGATGAAATGCAGTCTTTTCTAAAATATTAATCCCAAAAATGAGGCCCAAGGAGACACACATATACACACACATGAACACGCACACACACACACACACACACACACACACACATACACACACATGAAAAGAATACAACAAATAAACCTTAACTATTTTCTTTTGCATAGGAAAATCTTCACTAAATATATCTAGTAATAATTTTCTCCTCTGAGTCTACCTGTGAGACAACTTTAATTTCCACAACCATGAAGCACAGGGTATTAACAGAGATCTCCTTTACCATGGGGTTTATGAAGATCTGATTTACACATTTATTTCCAGAATAGGCTTTCTGAAATCCAAATTGTAATGAAGTTTTGGAAAGCATTTAACCTTCATGAGGCATCTGAAAATAATTGCCCGTGAGAATGATAAGCTTGGACCCTCCGGAGGTACTGTATCAACGCTCATATTCATTCTTTCCATTTTCATGTTCACATGAAATTCGTAGGGAACAAAATTTTCAATTTCTGGTGGGCAACAGTGATGTAAGCATGCTGAAACTTGACTGGGCGAGCTGTACTTGAAAACTTGAATCTCAATATCTACATTGAGTTAAAAAAAACTTCAGATTGCAAAGGGAAATTTTTTCTGTTTCATTAATTTTATAGTGAATGGTAATTTCTCACATATTTCACCCTCCTGAATATATTTGTTCATTAGCACAAAAATGATAATTCATATAATGCTCATCTAGGTGAGTACTCAATTTTTATGTGCAGTCATGGTGCATTTAAAAAATTTATTTAACATTTTAAAAATGAGTTTCAACCATATCATTGATTTCTTCTGTCACTTGGAAGCCATTCAAAGACCAAGGATATGCTAGGTAACCTGATTTAACAAGAACAAGTAAATATTCAAGTTGGAAGAAATACATTCACATATGATTTTATACACAAACACATATGCATGCATATACATGTATATGAATGTAACTGTATATGGATATGTGTTTATATATATGTATATATATTACCTATGCAATTGATAATATACAATAGGTTTCTCTCTATACATATACCTATTTGTATATTATCAAATCCATGGGCCATGTAACAACATTCATGGCAGAAAAAAAAATGTTATTATTAATCCTAAACTTCTAATCTTCTTCAAAATGTCAACTATTGTGACAGGCTACTAGTGTTTCTGATATAAAATAAATAATCTTCAACTTCAAAGAGTTTTTTTTAATTTTAGAAGGCACTTAATTTTAATTCAGAACATTAAAAATGTTTATAGCTCAGTGTAATAACAGCTATCATACTGGGCATTACAAAATTTCCAGTGAGAGGCACTTAACCAGGTCTCATGTGGGAGAAAGTGGAAGGGGTAAAATTTTTAAAGGGGATAATTTTGAGATTGTCTTGAATTGCAAAGAGGAGATAGAGAAATACACACCTCAGCTGTTTCAACATATTAAAGAAATGTCTGTGCAGAAGACAGAGCAAAGAGGGGGTTGCATGTAGATTGACATGTGTGGAGAATACTGTGTAAATGAGGTCATGGCCATTTTGGGGACCAGATGTTCCTATTTGACCCCCAGGATCTCTCAGTTTCCATCCTCACAACATGTTTTGATCATACAAACAGCCATCATAATTAAGAGGATTATTTTGTATTTTTTAAAAAAGTGAACCAAAAACTACTTTGATGGGGGACAGGGATGGGCAGAATGGGATAAAGTTTTTAATAGGAAGTATTATTCTCCTCAAAAATATTTTACTTGTTCAATGTATCATAATTATGATAGTGCCAGTATAAAGAGATAAATATGTCTTTTACTTTGAAGAGGATATGCCAGGCTCAAAGAATGTTTGTTAGTAAAATTATGCATTTAAAAATTTCCTGTGATTTTTAGTTTATTTGCTTCTTCACATTCTAGTGTGTAAAACATAGCGACATGACTCCTAAATGTTTACATAAATTTTTATGTAAATGTAAATGTTTATGCTGGGAGTATTTGAAATTCACTGAAGTCCACTGCAAATTATAAATACAATTTCCACTTTAAATTGCAAAGTATTTTTCTTAAGTAATGATTTTCCACAAGTCTGTTTTCCCATTCATAGATTTTGCTTTTAATTGCATTCCAGGGAATTGCCCCTTTACCCTAAAAATTTGTTTTATATTTATAGATTGAACGTCATATGGCAGAGCAATATAACAAAAAAAAGCAGTTTTCAATTTAATTGCTCATATTTGTAAATATTATTTGTCGTGCAATTCAACCCTCATGTAGCAAATTACCTTTTAATGGTCTACCTTATAAACAGGTGAAGTGTGCAGAGTTACAGGGATTTTTTTTTTTTTTTTTGGTGGTGCGTGGGCCTCTCACTGTTGTGGCCTCTCCTATTGCGGAGCACAGGCTCCGGACGCGCAGGCTCAGCGGTCATGGCTCACAGGCCCAGCCCCTCCGCGGCACGTGGGACCTTCCCGGACCAGGGCACGAACCCGTGTCCCCTGCATCGGCGGGCGGACTCTCAACCACTGCGCCGCCAGGGAAGCCCCGACAGGGATTTTTAATAGCTTTGCATGTGGCATCTTTTTGCAAAGAATGAATTGCGCAGCTGCCTTTTTTTTTGTTTTTAAGTTAGATATTGCAGGTACCTAGATTTTCTATACGACTAAAGTAATTAAAAATAAGAGTCATAACAGTAACTTATTATTACCTCCGTTAAAGCAAAAACAACCAATGCTATGCCTAAAAATAAAATGATTTTGAGCCGAATATCAAAATAAGGTCACATGCAGGGTGTAATCTTTGGGTAAGTTAAGTGCCCAGGTGGTTTGGCTACACCTAGGCATATTCTACCACTTTTCTCTTACCCTTTTTGAATTTTACTTCTGTCATGAGCAATGCATGAACATCAGTTGATTACTTTGGATTATAAGGAGAGGCAGTAACATAGTAACATAGTTGTCCCAAAAGTCTCAGCGCAGGTTTAAGCTTTAATAACTTTAGAAGTATAAACACTATAACCTGAAAAAAAGAAAAGTTGATATTTAAGTTTCTTGAATAGTCATTTTCTTTAGTAAATTTTAATAACAAAATTCTATTTTTATTATCATTATTTGTTTGTGGGTCTAAGATTTGAAGATAGTGATACTGACTAAAATATACAAAATATTATAAAACACTTCTATTTCAAAATCTAAAACTTTCTGTTCTTATCTTTCACAACCTATAGACCTAGATTTGGATCTTAATTCTGCTACTATTTGTAGAAATTTGGAGAAAATACCATTTATCTCAGAAGAAAAAAATAAACTAGTAATACTGCCTTGCAGGGTTCCTGTGAAAATTCATAAAAATATATATGCAGTTTCTACAATAGGACCTGCAACTTGGTCAATGCTACTTAACTCTGGGTATTATAATTACTTTTGCAAATTATTCATTTGGTTTTCTTTTATTTAAAACACGATACATGAATAAGACCAACTAAGAAGATAGTAACATGTAAGTGGAGCCCACAATGAAATATATTATTCAATTAATATGACATTTCTAATTATCGACCACACTACATTTTTTTAAGCACAGCCCACATTTTGATAAGCAAAATACTACTAAGGCAATCAATTTAACTTCCACTCTACTCCTTATCACAACTGAATACGGTACAGAAAGGTGATTAAAATTCCCGTTTGAGGATTAGGCAAAATTAAATTGCATTCTTTGATCTAACAATAACTGTGTGTCTATGGGCAAATTTCTTAATCCACAATCACCAAATCTCAATTTCTTCATCTGTAGTATATGGGCAGTTCAAAGCTAACCCAAAGCATTTATGCAATCTAGACCTTTGTAATTTGGAAGAAATTGTCTCAATCAGCCTAATCCATATTCAGTGTGAAGTCCAAGGCACTTCCCAGGGTTTCACATATTCCCAGACTCTGAAGTGACTCCTATCTTCTGTTCCAAAAAAAATCTGTCTTTTGCCACAAGAACATTAACACTCAAAAAGCATGGGCTTTTTCTGTTCTGTTGGCTGTTGTTATTTCCAGTGTCCCAAACTCTGTAAATCAATAATACAATTTTTGTTGCATGATATAATTAACACATGTACTCTTCTTATTTAAACTTTCTGCTGTTCAAAATAAAAATAATCATTACGGAGTTTCTCAACTTTTAACAGTATAACTGGCAAAGGACATCTTCTCCTGTCCTTCTATCACCAGAAATTCAGCAGCTCAGAGATTTATTTTCTCACGGTTATGGTTTGTCCTCCCACCTCTTAGAAGGCAAGAGAATGTGTAGTCCTTTTTAGAATAAAAAAAACACTTTGTCTTCCTTTAGATTTGTTGTTTAAAAAAAGTGTGTGAGTTGCGGGGAGACTATATAAAATGTTAAACACATTGCTTGGGTGCATAGTAAGTTCTCAATAAAAATAGTTTCCCCATGAAACGGAGTTCCATATACACATCAGTCTCTTTTGTCATGTAGAGATAGAAGAATCTGTGTGTTACTAGAGTTCATGAAATTGGCACTCATTTTATAGATGAAGGAACTGAGGATTGGGGAGATTAATTAATTTGCCCATGGACACACAGCTTGTAAGGTATAGATAGAACTAAGACTGAAAATCAAGATGAACTATTCTGTCAATGACCAATGGCTATAAAAGTTGGTAAATGCTCACTCAATCTGATGCTAATCATAAAAGAGACCAGAAACCATTTACTCAATGCCAGTGAACCATGATTAGAGAAGCATAGATTGTTCAAGAATTTTTAGAGTTCTTTTTGCTTTTTGGGGGGACCGTGAATATTGGATTACTCTTTACAAAATGTGTTGAAAATACTAATTTAGAAGTTTTACTATCTCCCAGCCTTAAACATGTGGAAACTTTCTTTTCCTTTATTTTCCCTGTTTTGTTCCTTTAAAGTCAAAGCCAACTGCAGTTATTGATGTGAAGAAACATAATTGAACAGAGGAAGACTGGATTTAGCTTAAAAGAAATTGAGATACCATCTCCTCACATCCTTTTGGAACAGGTTTCTTTTGGGTTGGGTAATTATTTGTTGTCAGGGTGCTGTTCGGCACATTGTAGGATGTTTAGTGATAACCCTGGCCTCCACCCACTGGATGTCGGTAGCACCTCCTCATTTGTTACAACAGGAAATGTCTCCAAAAATGTTGGCAAATGTCTTTGGGGAAAGAAAATGGTGAACAAATGCTTTTAGATTATGAATCAAGACATAATCCTAAACTGATGTTCATAATTAGGTGTGTATCAGAATAATCAGAAAAAAACTTGTTCAAACATCCCTAGCTGGGCTCCACATTGGGAGATTCTGATCGCACAGGTCTGCTGTGGGTCAGGCAGTCACTTTTATACTACATCCCCAGGTGATTTGAGCACACATGAAAGATCTAGAAACACTACCATGGAGAACAGGGAACATGCAGCTCTGCTATTACAGGGACAGAAAAATAGACTCTCTGTAGTAAAAACATCACAAGAAGTCTGGCTTGGTTACTCCATATTATCAAGGACACCTGAGTTTGGGAGATATTTGAGTCACCAAAGGAGTCTGGGGACTATTGATGTACACATTAATGAGGATGGAGAGAAAATTTAAGCTAACTCATCTATTCTCAGAGAGTCCATTTCAGGCTGGACCCTGTATTGTGACATAGAATCCCTGTCTAGGAATGAGGTTACAATGAATCAGCCTAGGATTCACATTAGGGCTTTATTCCCCTTCAGTTAGCTTTACAGGCAGAATGGCAAAGTGGTCAAGAGCTTGAGACTTAACTATATTTGATTTCAGGCTGTACCATTTCCCTAGCTGAATAAACTTACATAAGTTGCTTGATCTCTTTCTAAACCTGTTTTCTCATTTATTTATAAAATGAGGAGAATTATAGTTCTCTGTGGTTGACAGAATAATGTTCCACCAAATATGTTGACGTCTTAATTCCCAGAGCCTCTGAATATGTTACTTAAATGGTAAAAGAGACTTTGTAGATGTGACTAAGAACCCTGAGATGGGAGGTTATACTGTATTATTTGGGTAGGTCCAATGCAATCGCAAGCATTCTTATAAGAGGGAGATATGACTACAGAAGAGGAAAAGGTGATGTGACAATGGAGTCAGATATTAGGGTGATGTGGCTAGAAGCCAAGGAATGTCAGCGCCCTCTAGAAGTTGGGAGACACAAGGAAGGGATTCTCTCCTGGAGCCTCCAGAAGGAGCTGGCCTTGCTAAAATCTTGATTTTAACCTCATATGACTCACTTAAAGTTTCTCACCTCTAGTACTACAAGAGAATAAATTTGTGTGGTTTTTAGGCCATTAAGGTCATGGTAGTTTGTTAGAGCAGCAACAGGAAACTAATACATTATCTCTCAGGGTTTCTATGAAGATTGAGTTAATACATGTAAAGCATTTAGAAGATTCTGTCACACAAAGAGTCAATGTGTTCACTCTTATTATCTATTATATACTGTATGTCTCTAAATCACAACTTTGTTTTAAATAAGCTCTTATTATTAACATATTCCATAATGGTTTCTCAATAAACATGTCAATGATTTCATGGAGGAACAGATACTGTTCTGCAAGTTCCAGTATTGGAAAAATTTTGATCCAAATTGTATTATGCCCACTTTTCATCTGAATGGAGATAGTTTCACTCTGAGATAGTAGGATGCCATTATTAAGAGTTGTAGGGCCACACATGACCAAAAGTCTAAATTTATTGATGAAACCCATAATTTATATTCTTGGGTTCCTAATTCCAAACTATAAGAATAAGTTCTATGTGTAGATTCTTATTGTTTTGCTTAAAATATAGCTGGTTAGAAATTATATTGAGAATTTTTTTCTTTCTTAAAATTTATACCATGTTTTGGCTTTCAAAAGCAAAGATAGCCATGTAAACAAATCACACACATTATAAGTAGAAGACAAGATAGCTACCTACCCTCCTGTCTATGCAATGAAGACCACTTGAGTTGTGATCTTTGAAATTCTAGACCTTTCTAGTTTCATAAAATAGTTCCACTAACACCTTTATAATGTGCTCAATTAAAAAAAAAACCTTTTGCCTATAGCATTTTATTTGCATCATTATCTATTAGTTAGGTAAGGAATGTACTTACTATTAGTCCCATTTTATACATAAAAACATTGAGGCAAAGGGGATTTAATGATATGCTTCATGCTACCTCCTTATGCAATAGTAGAAGAAAAGGCTATACATTCGATCTGCAGACTGCTAATTTAGCATTTTAAACATTTTTGGTATAATTGGTTAGATTTTTCAGGGTCAAGAGGACTAGGCACACTAGTATAACTTCTATGGATTTAGTGCAAGGAAACAGAGATGGAATGTAGAAGAAGATGCATGGCTCTACTGGTACCATCAACACAGTTCCCAGTCTCAAAGTACAGAACGAGAAAAGACTTCACAAAGCTCCAGGGAAGCTCTTTAGCACTGTGTTCACTGAGAGACCACACCATCTCGCCTTACCTATGTTCTTCACACAAAGAATTTCCAATGATCGTTTTCTGGTGCTCTTTATTATGAGCTCCATATTCTCCCAGCAACAACCTGAGAGAACACTGATATGATGGTGCTTAGGCCATAGCTTGTCACCTCTGGCTTGTGCCTGTCCTCAGGACAATCAATTGTGGCTTTGGCAGTCGAAAGCCTTATTTTCAAGATTCTAGTTCTATTAGACCTCTAATGAAGGCCACTGTCCAAGGGTGACATCATATGTGTCTATTGTGCCCATTACATAGCAGGCACCAAGGATGAAAGCACACTTACTTCACTCTGCTCAGATCTTTACTGCTTTACACTGTGGCATTGATTTACGGTACGTAAATATTCTCATACTTAGATCAACGGAAAATGAGAAAGATTCTATTCTGTTGTAGAACATGCATTATTGTCATTTAAAATATGATTAAGCAGTGTATTTTTAAAACTTTTTATACAAGATAAAGTGAACTTTAAAAATAAGGTGAGAATACTCTTAGTATTCCATAAGGATGTCAGATTTAATGCATAACCTTTCTGACTTTTTAATAACTGTGTCATGTCTACTGCTGGTAATTATCAAATAAAGTGAAGAACTTAACCTTCTTAGTATAATTATGGAAACAAAGTGACACCTATGTCAGCAGATCTATTATTTGATAGCTCACACCCTCAAATTCTTTAAAGCAACCATAAAAGGGAAATTTGATATTTCTTTTTTTGTTGGTTCTTACTTTTTGGTTTAATCATAACAATGTACATCAGAAGGAGTTTGCATTTTTTAAGAGAAATATTAAATATTCATTGAGAGGATTTTCTTCATTTATAAAGGATTACTCAATACACTGTCATGACAATTTCACAGAATGAAAGACATCGCTTTAACTAATCAAACATAGTCACCCACATCAAATGCCCACAGTTCAGAATCGCCCCCTTTAACTCATTACTTCTCACTCTTTCTTCTCTCCTTCCCTGGTGGCAGTCCTTTAAAAACATAATCCAGAAGTCTGCGTTCTGGATGTTAATGCGTGCTCTGGGAAATTCTGCCACCAATTATTCTTTTCATCTCATATTTTGAATCCCTCATTCCACTGCCTTCCTACTCTAAACTGAAGAACAAAATTACCCTTTGGATCTCTGTTTCTCAAGGGACACAACGACAGCACCATTTGTAGGAGTCAGAGTTAAGTCTTCAGCCGTGGGATAAACACTGGACCATTATGAATATCACTTATCCGGACTCATTCTTACATTTAATTTAAAATTTGTTTCATTTTAAACTTTACCTGAAAAAAGAAAAGAGAAAATATACTTGATTACTTTTTTCTGGTTTAGATGATCCTTAACATGCCTGACATATTTTCTGAGCTTTTGAGTTTTCTATCATAAAATGAATTATCTTTCACCTAATGCATATTTAGTTTTTATAAAATCAGCCATGATCAAACGAAACTTTGCTATTGAGTTATACATGCAGAAAATTTTGAAGCTTCATTTCTTCCATGGATGCATCAGAGGCAGTGCTGCACAGTGGTTAGCTAAGAGCTTGGATTCTGGGGAAAGATGGCTGTGTTTATATTCTTCCTTGGATGCTGTACTAGCTGCATGACCTCAAGCAAGTTGCTTAAGATTTCAGAGGTCACATTTGTATCTCAGAGGTAATGTCTACAGTTTAATTCAGCAAATATTACACTTTAAAACAGAAGCACAATATAATACTAATGGAGTATCAGTTTAAGTAAGGTTGGCTTAAGGATTGTTGCTTAAGTGAGAGCTGTAGGTCTATGAAGTTTGGGTATAAAACAACAAGTTTGCATTTCCTGTGAGACTTTTCAATGCTTTAAGAGTCCAAATTAACATGAAATATTTTGAAATATGAATGTCATAAATTATATACAGAAATCAGCATTTGTTCTTCATTTCCATATCAGTCTATAAAATTAATATTTGGCCTCTGTTTCATATTAGATACACCTTTACATTCAGGCATTTTTCAAGGAACTAGAAGTACTTACCTGCTTAGATTATCCCACTATCATTTTTTCAACTAAAAGTGGTTTCCAAACATTTAATGAGTTTTTTGACAATTAGCACCTGAAACATAAATCAAACAAATATTATTTAGACTTTATGGTATTCACTATTGTTGCAAAAGATATTAGTACCTTGAGGTGTATTCTGTCTTTTCTTTTTACTAATGAATTCTTGGGGGGCTCCCATGTTTGCCTGAATGTGCATGTAAGTTAACCGAGAACCTGCAGTATTAAAGATAAATTTAAATGGTTTTTTTTTTTGGTTTTATTTTATTTTTAACACAAACATGCATTTCTGTAAGAAAAGAGAGTTAACAGTTTTCTTTACTCCAAGTAATGAGTCAATATCTACACAAGTTTTTCTACAAGTAGTTCTTGAAATTATAGATTTCTTGAATTGGAGGAAATTTTGCTAATTAACAACTCTTACTCCTTACTTCTATAGATTGAAATATTACAGCTTAAAGAATTAGACAGGGGCTTCCCTGGTGGTGCAGTGGTTGAGAGTCCGCCTGCCGATGCAGTAAAAAAAAAAAAAAAAAAAAAAAAAAAAAAAAAATTAGAGAGAATTTCCGAGAATCAAAATCTATCCTAGACTCAGTCTGTGATCTAAATGTATCATCATTTTCTATCTCTCTCTCTCTCTCTCCCCACCCCTCCTCTTTTTTTTAAACTAATTTTGCTCCAATATTTTTACATGTTCTTCTAACCTAAATAATTTATTTCCTCTATAGAATAATATTTACCTTCTGCTGTTTGAGTACATTTCAAGTTATCCACTGTGTAAATGGATTTAAGAAAACTCCATTCTCATCAAAAGTTACTTAATGAATGCAGTCTTCCAGTCCCTTTAATGCTAGCAGTCTAAAACTGACATCAACCAGATTTACTGTTACTCAGAAAGAAAGGGGGGAAAGACTTCTAAAATTTAAAGTACTGCTCTTGTAGATTTTAAAAATGCTGTCTCTGCTGCCAAGAAGTTTTATATTTCAGATGATTTACCTTTGAGAACGTCTGAAGGTCAATAAGAGGGTTGAAGGAGAAGAAAATTAGTAAAATAGGAAAGAAAAAAAAATCTGAATGAAACATTATAGAAAAACAAAAAGATGTGTGGTATGAGAAGAAAATAAACCGTGGACTGATAAAAGAGAGAGCCTTTAAATACCAAAGGTGAGAGACCTGTTCTTTTGAATTAAAAAAAATTAGACAAACATGACTTGAGGGAACAACTCACATATTTTCTTCATCATAAAAAAAAAAGCAAGTCATGACATTTTCACTCAGGTTATGAAGTGAACACATCTCGCAAATGATAATATAAGCATATCTGTAGCCCTGATAGCAGAACCAGTAAAGAAATAAACAGTTGTTTCCAGGGAATGGTCGGCTGTTCCCTACACTCCAGCATTGCATCTTTTCTAGTCACATTCCTAACAGCTTTCTCAGAAAGACCATTTCAAAAGTAGCTATTTTTAAAAGAAATAAAGTCCCAAAGGTGGGCATATCTTCATCTTTCATAATGTGTACATTCTAATATCTTCTTCAGAAACCTTTCCAGACCAGTAGTACTTGATGTTCTGCTTCTGGGATTTAGTTTCCCTACCCTTACTTTATATTATATTAGCCTCTATTGAATCAAAGCTAATAATATAATGGTTCAATGTGTAATTTTACAAGTTGGAACAATGTTGAGGTTCAGTTGTCTGCTCAGTCATGTTGGAAATATTTTAAAATATAACTGTCAGTGTCTTGTGAGTGTAGGAAATGAGCACTCATAAACTGCTGGTGGATAAATAAGTATGCTTTTCTGAAGGACATTTTTTATTTATTATATGTTAATTTCATTAAAATACATCAAATTTGTGTGTAGACAGCTAAGTAAGCTCATGCTTTGGCCCTATATAGTGGTGCTATAAATGGACAGATTGACAGAAAACATTAAAATGAGAATATAAAAGATATCCTTATTGGACTTCAAAACAATAGATATGTCCAGAGTTTAGGGACAGGACCAAAATGTAGAACTATGAGTGGAGCTAGAACTGCACACCTGCTCGAGTTTGCATTTGAAAGGAGGCACTGGCAGTCAGAAATGGGATGTAAAAGAGATTGCCATGGGAGTAGACAAAAAGAAGTTTAGGTTCAGGAAATGCTATGAAGAGAACAACTTGCAACAACTGCCTCTCTTTTTTTCTTGTTTTCCTACAGGCATCTTTAACTAGGTTCATTTCACAGATTAAGTGTAACACATGTTAAAGTGAAAGCAGTAAAACTGCCTCTCTTTTTTCTTTTTCTGGGAAATGAGGGTGGGGACACTATTTACATTAGCTACAAACTGCCCAACTTTTATTTTAGTCGACAATCAAATTTAAATTTGGAGTGACATGTTGAGAGAGCTTTTGCTGTTATTTTTTAATTTTTATTTATTTTATTTATTTATTTTTGCGATACGCAGGCCTCTCACTGTTGTGGCCTCTCCCGTTGCGGAGCACAGGATCCGGACGCACAGGCTCAGCGGCCATGGCTCACGGGCCCAGCCGCTCCGCGGCATGTGGGATCCCCCCGGACCGGGACACGAACCCGCGTCCCCTGCATCGGCAGGCGGACTCTCAACCACTGCGCCACCAGGGAAGCCCGGTTGTTATTTTTTAAAGAAAAGTAAAATAGATGAAATACAGCATCAAATATTATCTTACCAAGTTCAGCACTTATGTCCCTAATGTTTATATTATCACCTCTGGTAATTGTCTCAACCCAAAAAATAAAAAAAATAAAATACATATTTTTAACTAGATTCTACTAATTCGTAACAGACAACATAAAAACTCTAAGACATGAATAGCAATAGGTTAGAGACAATGTCTAAGTAGAACACTAGATCAGTGATTTCAGAGAGTCACTAAATGGTGTGCCGGTGTATCTACCATGCCCATTAATCTGCCACAGAATTATTCTTTACTAACTTGTATAATGGGGATGAAAACACATTAAATTTAACTCTTAAGGAATCTTTATGGTTCCAGTTTATGAAATACCATCCACATTTGATTCAAACTAAAGCACTTAAGAAATGCAATCCTTATTGAAAAGAATACCCCTTGAAGACAGCATGTTTTTTTATCGAGAAGTTAGAGTTCACTAATAATAAAATGAAAGACATGTTTGTTACAAAAAGTAAAACTCTTTTAAAGGTGAATACGTTATAGGGAGGAATAGGTAAAGAGGTATTTTCCTATCATTACAGGTAACATTTTAAGGAACCTAATGTTCTGGCTGGATGATGGCCAAGCTGTATTTGAATTGCAGAGAAGATGTGTTTAGACTATATAGCAAAAGTGTTCCTATACCACACATTGTATTTTTCTCTTATGATTTTATATGTTATTTTAAGTTAGTTTATCAGCGTAATCACTTTCAGTTCTCCAAACTGCTGCTATATAATTTATGAAAAATGTGAAACAAACTAAAATGTGGTTTGGATAATGTATTTCAAATTTAAACCACTGAAATAGTGACATTAATATTTTTAAACTGTCTTTAATGGCAGTTATGTATGCATACAATTTAAAGAGAAAAATAATTCCATGAGATTTCTTATGAAAAAGAGCGGTTTCTACCACCCACTCCCTATTTTTCTCTCTTCTAAAGTTTTCTTTCAGTTAGCTCACTATTTTTTAATTTACCTCTTTAAGGCTAAATTATGTGATTATATTTTGACTTTTTAGGGTTAAAGATTACTGATTTCCAAACATAGAAGATGAAGAATTAACTGTCTTTGTTTCCCTTCTCATCACCTACTTAAATGCTCTCATCATCCCAATTCAGTTACCTGGTAATTTTGGTTAGATCTATGAAAATAATGCAAAAGTGATGCATACCTAACTATGAGGTAAACTGTTAAATTACTTTTAATTAAATTACTTTTAATTTTTACTAATTTTTTTCTTCTTAGTCCTGTAATTCCTAGTTGCTTTTTTTTTATCGCTGGTGTTGGTTTATTTGCTGAGTTTTCAATGTACACTTTCTACTATACTCATTCATGTCTAAATCTCTTCTAAAACATGGAGGTCCATCAGGTATTCCATCAGTTTCATCTTTCCAAAGATGTCTCCTAGAATTGGGGTCACCTGGTCTGGACTGGTTGCCCTCTTTGTTAGTTGCAGTTGTCATCTTGAGATTTCTATCAACAAATTCCTGGGGATTCCCACCAGATCTCTAGTTTATGTATCCTAAGGTATGTATCCTTCCCTCTTTAGCTCCTTTGTTTTAGTGAAGAACATTTGCCAGAACCATCTACAAAATGGCAAACGAAGAAAAATGTCTCAGAATATTAAATAAAAATTATTTATTGTTTCCTGACTCTCGACTGTGTGTTTAGTTTTGAATAATATTCAAGGTTGAAAATAATTTTGATTAACATTTTGAAGGTATTACCCCATTGCTTTTGGCTTCCAGTGTTAACATTGGGAAATCTGAAGTCACTGTGTTTCCTTATTTTTATATGACTAATATTTTTTCCCTCAAATTTTATTGAATTTTTTCTTTGTCCACAATGCTCTGGAATTTCATGTGACTTGATGTGGTCCTACTTCTAAACATTGTGCTAGGCAGGTCAAATTATGTTCTTGTATAATATTGGGGGACATTTTGTTTTATTTTATGTATCATATTACACTGTTTTCTCTATTCTCTTTTTCAGATGTTGGGTTTCCTGAAACAGATCTCTGATTATCATATCATCTCTCTTTATTTTTCTTATTTTTGTCATTTTGCTCTCTTTCAAGGAGATTTCTACAATTTTATATTCCAATATACCTATTGCATTTTTAATTTTGCCATCCTTGCCTTAATTTCCTATAGGGCAATTACCAGAGTGTCTTTTTATCTTTTATATAACTTTTGTTTCATGGTTGCAATATAATATCTTTTAACTCCCTAATATTATTAGTGCTAGATTTTTTAAGCTTTTCTACTCTTTACATAATTTTTACTTCATTCAAATTGGTTTTTCCTTGATTTATTCTCTTCCTATTAGAGGTTTCCCTCAGATGTCTGATAATCCTTTATTGTCTGCTTGTATTTAAAGTGGAGACTGAAAAGCTAACTTTAAACTTTGGGGTCTTGGCTGTAACTTGTCTCCTGCAATGTGGTTGGCCTACTTATTTGGGGAAACTTAGCTATTAAGCTTTTGAGCTCATTAGATATCCCCATGGAGAATCTGGCAATTTCCTATCTGTAGAGAAAAGATATGTTTCCTAGCAATTGCAGAATTGTGTAGAACTCTGGATAGCTCAGAAAATAAAATACTTAATTAGATATTTCATCCTGCTGTGTCAATGAGTTTAATTATAAGGAGACAGAAATCACATAGTAATTTGAACAGAGAATGTGATATACAAAGAATTATTAACTGTAAAGGGTAAAGAAAACTCTAAAGAATATCCTCTGGCAGAGAGAGAATCCCAAAGAAAGGAACATCCATGGAAGGGAGGCCCCATTGTCAAGACTGAAGTTCAGATCTCATTGGAGAAGATGTGCTTGCAACCCTACAGGATAATGATGTATTTGGTTTGGTCTAGGCCAAAGCTAGTTCACAGTTGCTGGGCAAACAGAAAACACACCTCTTGGATGTAGGTGCTGAGGCTGGTGGGCAAGGGAACCACAGTCAGGACTGGTATGTTAGTTTACATCTCTTCTGGGTACAGATGAGCAAGAAACTGAGGCCTGAGGAGTCAAAGAGGAAACACTCCTTTAAGGTACAGAAGGGTGAAGTAGTGAAAATGACCTCTGGGCATCACTACAATGAACTCAGTTGGAATCCACCTGAGGAGACACTGCTGAAACTTACTGGAAAGCTATTCACAGTGGTGCTGCTGAAACTTGATTAGCCATGAGCATCACTTGGTGTCTGCCTGATGAGAGCCACTGACAACTGTAAGAGAAAAAATGAAGCAAATGGAAGCATATCAGGACCAAAAAATAAGTCCTATCTCCTCCAGTGTCCCTGCAATGCCCTCCTACTGATAAGTCTAAAATTGTGCCTGCAGCAAAGGATAAATATTAATAGAGTTCAGCTCCATTATCACAGATCATGAGGTGTGGATTCATCACTGAAGGCAATGAATTATAAACTGGCACAAACTTTCAGTTTTGATACTTTTAACTTCTATCTACCATCTTGCTATTTTTCTTAGTCCAGAGACCTTCTGTTTCCTTACTCTCCAGAAAATAAAACTACAGTCATTTGCTAGGTTAGGAAGGAGTATCTACTGGAGTGGCTGTCTGCCTTGAGCGCGAGATAGGTCTGGCTGCTTCTTTAACAGATTTCCGACATATTTCATTATTTTAGAACTCCCCAATCCACCAACATTTTAGCTCTGTTGATCCTAATACCTCAGCCACTTGAGGGTTTGCTACATAACTTTATTTGGTTCATGTTTTCCCATACTTTTGGCTTACAATTCAATTATCTTAGATTTGCCAAATCATGTGCTCAAGTCCAGTTTCACAGTTTTCAGGTCACAATACAAAATGAAGTGGGAATCCTTGTCCGAAAGTCATTAAAAATGTCAAGATAGTGACAGCAGCCCATTAAACTGACTGCAGGACATATCTATGTGTGGGGACTTTTGTGACTGCACTGGTTGTCCACTCACAAAGCCGGCCCTGCATTTACTAACCTTCCCTCTGTTTTCTAAGTTCAAATCCTTTTGGGTTTTTTTTTTTTTTCCCTTTCAAATGTTTCATGTCCTTGTAACATTATGCCTTAAAAAATGTAGATCCCTATATGCTCTTTTTTCTTGGCATCCCAAAGAATTTGAGAACAGATATATTTGTCTACTCTGCCATCTTTACCTGAAACTTTGTTGTTTGCATGTCTAACGTAATGAAGGGTTTGCTGCTTCTCACTTCAACTGAAACTCTCAAGTTCTGATATCATATATAGAGCATGAAAATATAAATTTTAAATTTTGTATTAAAAATTTATTTAATAAATTAAAGGATAAATCCCTTAATTAATTTATCTTCCTATATAGGTGTCTGATAAATCACAATAAAAAGAATGGAAGGGAAATATGAAGCTCTATTTTTCCTCAATTTCACCATAATTTTTCTTCCTCCTTACCACCTCCCTTCTTCCTTCTTCCCCTTTCTTCCTTCCTACTTTCTCTCCTTCCTTCCTACATTCTTTTCTCTTTCTTTCCTTTCTTTGCTTCATTCTTAGATATTGACCACAGAGGAAAACTCTCAATAGTAAGGAAGTACATGCTCTAGAAAATGGAATTCAATAAATTTGTATACTTAAACTCCTATGTGCAATAAATAACACTTTATTTTATTTCTAAAAATCAACTTCCATTTTGAGAGTCACCTATTTTCCAGGCTGATGGAAAATGTAATCTTAGTAATAACTGAAGTTTTTCTCCTTTCTTAGTGTTTTCCAAGTCCTCTTCCTAAGTATTTTAATTTAGATTAAACTCACTGTCTTAATGTATGAATTGCAAAACTGCAGTGGTTCAATGTAAACTTTTGCTTATGGAAAGTTCAAAATGAATGCTCTTCATTATTAGACAGGTCAACTCTAAGTGGTGATTAAAGACTTGGGTTCCTTCTGTATTTTTGGATCCACCATCTTTAAACCCTGGCTCCCAAGGTCATGATGGAAGGGGTGGGGGACATGGATGGGAGTCTGTGGAAAGTTTATTGCTGTGCATCACTTCCCATCTCATTGGCCAGAACTTAACCATATTATTCCTCCTAACTGCAAGAGAATGAAGAGAAAATGTGTTTTATGGTTAGCAAGCAATATACCATACCAGGATTTTATAAAAGTTCTTTGATCTTATTTGATATCAAACTTATTGCCTACAACTGCTCAATTTTAAATAATATATGATGAATCTGTAATATTTCTTGATTCAAGTTTATGAAGTGTTATTATCTAGAAATAAGGAAATCTTATTACTTTTTTTCTCAAATATACAGTTCACATCAAAAAAAAATTATTACATTATCAATAGAACTTTGACTCTGAGTACACATACAATGTTATGATAAACTCAATTTTATATTAAACACTATCTCTCAATACTGTGACACATACTTTAAAGGAAATCACTGGGTTGAATGAGAAAAATAAACTGCAAATCTTGTTCCATTGCTTCTCAGCCACTTCGTTACCAAACCCATTAGTTTTCCCACAAAGAGAAAATTGATGTTGAGTATCCAGTTGTTACAGGTCTGATGAATTGATTTATTTCCATGAGCATTCATCAATGCTCATGTGGCATAAAGCTTTGAATGGCTAATATTACTGGCAAACCAAAGAGAGAGGAGTGTTGTTGAAAGGAGCAGAGGCACTAGTGCCTAGGAACCCATCAAATTAAAATGAGAATTAATGAGACTGCAAATTGAGAATCCCTGGAAATCACAGCTCCATGATTTTGTATTAAGGCAAGAGGAGTTAGTGTCAGTCACAGCTTCCTTAGTAAAGAAAAGGGAACCTGTTCATTTAGCTATTTCTAACCAATGTGGTTGAATTTCTGCTTCTCATTAGAGAGAGAGAGCACTGTGGTTTCCCTTAATGTTCTAGGTGACTGAATATTTCATCTTTTAAAGAAAAAGAGGTTACTAAAATTGTCCTAAAATCTCACTGCAGATCGGATGTTGTAGAGACAAAATTAGATTGGAAAATCATACTTCTCAAAATATGCATTGTAAAGTTTTGTAAAAAAAGTCTTCATCCGTAAAAACAAAGCAGCATAAAGGTACAAAATCTAAGTTTGGGTATTAAATTTTAACAAGTTTCTTTCACTTAAAATTAAATATTGGAATAATCAAAGGCTGAAAATATATATTTAGTACTTTCTCTTCTATAAGTGTACTATTAGAGTAACCCTTGCTTTTTATTGGAAAATATAATTATACAGTGATAATCTAAAGATGTGATCTTTTTTGATGGCTCCAAGACTTGGTCTCAATAGGAATCCATCTTATTGTTTTGTATGTTTATTATGACGCCACTTGAACCTTAATGGTTCCTTCAAGCAGAAAGAATCATTACATTGTCACACTTTATTGATCACTGTCTGGGGTCTCTGTTTCTTTTTCACTCTCTTTCAATGCAAATTACATAAATAATTTTGGAAATATCTCTTTAATCACCTTTCTCATTGCTGATCCAAGAATCCCCAATGACCTCCTCTTGCTTAAAACATTAATATATTCAATGTCATCAGAATTCAATGTTATTCATCAATATATTTAACAGATATCAGACTTGTCTCCTCATTGATCCACAGTCTCAACATATTTATCCCTACAGTCATGGTTTTGCTTATCCATTTCTAGAACCAGAAATTCCCTAATTACTTTTATGTGACAATTTAAGTGTATTCCTCCCAAGTTAAGGTTACATTTTTACAGGGTTCACAGGGACTTCTAAGGCTTCTGCAGGTCACAACCCTCTATTCATCCTATTTGCTTCTGTTGCATTGAATTGTTCTCCAATGATCTTTATGCTTTATTCCTACCCTTAGGTACTTTATTATAATAGTACACTGTTAAATTGCCAAATATTTTTTTAAAGGAATCCCTTTATTTTTATTATTTATTTATTTATTTTTGGCTGTGTTGGGTCTTCGTTTCTGTGCGAGGGCTTTCTCTAGTTGTGGCAAGTGGGGGCCACTCTACATCGCGGTGCGTGGGCCTCTCACTATCGCGGCCTCTCTTGTTGCAGAGCACAGGCACCAGACGCGCAGGCTCAGTAATTGTGGCTCACGGGCCCAGGTGCTCCGCGGCATGAGGGATCTTCCCAGACCAGGGCTCAAACCCGTGTCCCCTGCATTGGCAGGCAGATTCTCAACCACTGCGCCACCAGGGAAGCCCGCCAAATATTTTTAATATTAAAAGTTAGGGCATGGAAAATATTGTGGTATATTAAAAAATGCATGCAAGTTTTTGGAGATAATTTAAATTGATAAGACTTTCTACAGTGCAAATTTTGACAGCTTCTATCCTGAGCTTAATAATATCCATGAACCAATCATCCTGAAAACTCATCCTACTTTTCTGCATATGATAAAACATATGAAAGTCAAAATACTTAAATGAATTTCATTAAGTATAATTCCTCTTATATAGCAAATACTTTATTTCTTCAATATGTGATGAGATTGTAAAAATTAATAAAGAACAGACCAACAATGTGATTTTTACAATTGGCAAGTATGTGAACAAATAGTTCATAGAAAAGCAAGTAAAATGACTCAGACTCAGACTTCTTTTAAAAAAATAGCTTAACCTCAACCTTAATGGAATTATTAAAAAACAAAACTGAAGTAAAACAGCATTTTTTTTCAGTTATTAGATTAGCAAATATCATGGCTTTTACTAAAATCCCATAGGTGGGAAAACGTGTGTGAAAGAAGCACACAATGCCGGTGTCATTTGCAAAATGAAAAATTATACAAGACAGCAACAACTGAAACTAAAACAGGAACTATGTTGCATCAAGTTAAAAACTTTTCCATTGAAGAAGTTAATATAGCATATGCTATCTATATATTTTAAGAGTCAATCCAAAATATTAACAGGAAACAGTATGTGATGAGTGCCACAAACACACAATCCATAGGGTCACTGAAGATATTCTAGTCTAACTGAATTATGCTTGCTCTTTAGATGCAATTTTCAATCTAGAATATTTATTGAGTGCCACTTTGTTAGGTGCCACAAATTAAAAGCCATTAAAAACTATTATTAAAATAAAAAGATCATTCATTAAGTGTGAAAACATAAGAATCCTAAATATGTGCATGTGTGTGTTGTTGTGATGTGTCTGTGTGTGCGAGTGAATGTATTAATCAGGATCCTCCAGATAGGATAGGATATTTTCTATTTATTTATTTATTTATTTATTTATATTGAGTATAGTTGATATACAATGTTTCAGGTATACAGCAAGGTGACTTGATATATATAGTATTTTTCAGATTCTTTTCCAATATAAGTTATTAGAAGATATTGAATATAGTTCCCTGTGCTATACAGTAGGTCCTTGTTGTTTAAAGCTATTTTATGTATAGTAGTGTGTATCTAGGACAGGATATATTCTGTGTATAAAACACCAGTGATAGGGGCTTCCCTGGTGGCACAGTGGTTGGGAGTCCGCCTGCCGATGCAGGGGACGCGGGTTCGTGTCCCGGTCTGGGAAGATCCCACATGCCGTGGAGCGGCTGGGCCTCTGAGCCATGGCCGCTGAGCCTGCGCATCCGGAGTCTGTGCTCCGCAACGGGAGAGTCCACAACAGTGAGAGACCCGTGTACTGCAAAAAAAATAAAAAACAAAAAAAATAACAAACAGCAAAATCTACTAAATGCCTTTGTCATGATGTTACAACTGGGCAAATTACATATCTTTTCTCCATTTTATAATATGTATACTTCATAAAGTTTTATTAAAGATTAAACAAAAATTAAGTTAAAGGTTTTTTTTTTTTTTTTGTGGTACGCGGACCTCTCACTGTTGTGGCCTCTCCCGTTACGGAGCACAGACTCCGGACGCGCAGGCTCAGTGGCCATGGCTCACGGGCCCAGCCGCTCTGCGGCATGTGGGATCTTCCTGGACCGGGGCACGAACCCTTGTCCCCTGCATTGGCAGGCGGACTCTCAACCACTGCGCCACCAGGGAAGCCCTAAGTTAAAGGTTTTAGGTAAAGTGCTTAGAAAAAGGCCCAATAGACAGTAAGCTTTCAATAAACGTTAGCTATTACTATTTCCACAACTATTAGTCTTGATGTTACTACTGTTGTTATCACTAAAATGTAAATAGACCTGAACAAAATAGTTAAGAGTCAGTCCAGTTTGATATTTTCATTAAAATATTTATTTATTGAAATTTTAAAAATATTTTTTATATTTTTAACATCTTTATTGGAGTATAATTGTTTTACAATGGTGTGTTAGTTTCTGCTTTGTAACAAAGTGAATCAGCCATACATATATATATGTTCCCATATCTCTTACTCTTGCGTCTCCCTCCCTCCCACCCTCCTTATTACACCCCTCTAGGTGGTCACAAAGCCCCAAGCTGATCTCCCTGTGCTATGCGGCTGCTTCCTACTAGCTATCAGTTTTACATTTGGTAGTGTATACATGTCCATGCTACTCTCTCATTTTGTCCCAGCTTACCCTTCCCCCTCCCCGTGTCCTCAAGTCCATTCTGCACTAGGTTTGTGTCTTTATTCCCATCCTGCCCCTAGTTTCTTCATGAACTTCTTTTTTTTTTTAGATTCCATTTATACGTGTTAGCATACAGTATTTGTTTTTCTCTTTCTGAATTACTTCACTCTGTATGATAGGCTCTAGGTCCATCCAACTCACTACAAATAACTCAATTTCAATTCTTTTTATGGCTGAGTAATATTCCATTGTATATATGTACCACATCTTCTTTATCCATTCATCTGTCGATGGACACTTAAGTTGCTTCCACATCCTGGCTATTGTAAATAGAGCTGCAATGAACACTGTGATACATGACTCTTTCTGAATTATGTTTTTTTCAGCGTATATGCCCAGTAGTGGGATTACTGGGTCATATGGTAGTGCTATAGTTAGATTTTTAGGAACCTCCATACTGTTCTCCATAGTGGCTGTATCAGTTTACATTCCTGCCCACAGTGCAAGAGGGTTCCCTTTCTCCACACCCTCTCCAGCATTTATTGTTTCTAGATTTTTGGATGATGGCCATTCTGACTGGTGTGAGGTGATACCTCATTATAGTTTTGCATTTCTCTAATGATTAATGATGTTGAGCATTCTTTCATGTGTTTGCTGGCAATCTGTATATCTTCTTTGGAGAAAGGTCTATTTAGCTCTTGTGTCCATTTTTGGATTGGGTTGTTTGTTTTTATGATATTGAGCTACATGAGCTGCTTGTAAATTTTGAAGATTAATCCTTTGTCAGTTGCTTCATTTACAAATATTTTCTCCCATTCTGAGGGTTGTCTTTTGGTCTTGTTTATGGTTTCCTTTGCTGTGCAAAAGCTTTTAAGTTTCATTAGGTCTCACTTGTTTATTTTTGTTTTTATTTCCATTTCTCTAGGAGGTAGGTCAAAGAGGATCTTGCTGTGATTTATGTCATAGAGTGTTCTGCCTATGTTTTCCTCTAAGAGTTTTATAGTGTCTGGCCTTACATTTAGGTCTTTAATCTATTTTGAGTTTATTTTTGTGTATGGTGTTAGGGAGTGTCCTAATTTCATTCTTTTACAAGTAGCTGTCCAATTTTCCCAGCACCACATATTGAAGAGCCTTTCTTTTCTCCATTGTATATTCTTGCCTCCTTTAACAAAATTAAGGTGACCAGGCTTCCCTGGTGGCCCAGTGGTTGAGAGTCCACCTGCTGATGCAGAGGACACGGGTTCCTGCCCCGGTCCGGGAAGATCCTACATGCCACAGAGCAGCTGGGCCCCTGAGCCATGGCTGCTGAGCCTGCGTGTCCAGAGCCTGTGCTCTGCAATGGGAGAGGCCACAACAGTGAGAGGCCCGCATACTGCAAAAAAAATAAAAAAAATAAAAAATAAATAAGGTGACCATATGTCTGTGGGTTTATATCTGAGCTTTCTTTCCTGTTCCATTGAGCTATATTTCTGTTTTTGTGCCAGTATCATACTAACTTGATTACTGTAGCTTTGTAGTATAGACTGAAGTCAGGGAGCCTGATTACTCCAGCTCTATTTTTCTTTCTCAAGATTGCTTTGGCTATTCAGGGTCTTTTGTATTTCCATACAAATTGTGAAATTTTTTGTTGTAGTTCTGGAAAAATGCCAGTGGTAGTTTGATAGGGATTGTGTTGAATCTGTAGATTGCTTTGGGTAGTATAGTCATTTTCACAATGTTGATTCTTCCAATCCAAGAACATGGTGTATCTCTACATCTGTTTGTATCATCTTTAACTTCTTTCATCAGTGTCTTATCGTTTTCTGAATACAGGTCTTTTGTCTCCCTAGGTAGTTTTATTCTTAGGTATTTTATTCTTTTTGTTGCAATGGTAAATGCAAGTGTTTCCTTAATTTCTCTTTCAGATTTTTCATCATTAGTGTGTAGGAATGTGAGAGATTTCTGTTCATTAATTAGTAGTATCCTGCTACTTTACCAGATTCATTGATTAGCTCTAGTAGTTTTCTGGTAGCATCTTTAGGATTCTCTATGTATAGTATCATGCCATCTGCAAACAGTGACAGCTTTACTTCTGTTCCAATTTGGATTCCTTTTATTTCTTTTTCTTCTCTGATTGCTGTGGCTAAAACTTCCAAAACTATGTGGAGAAAGTGGGCAACCTTGTCTTGTTCCTGATCATAGTGGAAGTGGTTCCAATTTTTCACCATTGAGAATGATATTGGCTGTCGTTTTGTCATAAATGGCCTTAATTATGCTGAGGTAAATTCCCTCTATGCCTACTTTCTGGAGGATTTTTAACATAAATAGGTGTTGAATTTTGTCAAAAGTTTTTCTGCTTCTATTGAGATGATTATATGGTTTTTGTTCTTCAATTTGTTATTATGGTGTATCACATTGATTGATTTGCATATATTGAAGAATCCTTGCCTTCCTTGGATAAACCCCACTTGATCATGGTGTATGATCCTTTTAATGTCCTGTTGTATTCTGTTTGCTAGTATTTTGTTGAGGATTTTTCCATCTATGATCATCAGTGATATTGGCCTGTAGGTTTCTTTCTTTGTGACATCTTTGTATGGTTTTGGTATCAGGGTGATGGTGGCCTCATAGAATGAGTTTGGGAATGTTCCTCCCTCTGCTATAGTTTGGAAGAGTTTGAGAAGGATGGGTTTTAACTCTTCTCTAAATGTTTGAAAGAATTCACCTGTGAAGCCATCTGGCCCTGGACTTTTGTTTGTTGGAAGATTTTTAATAACAGTTTCAAATTCAGTGCTTGTGATTGGGAATCACAGCCAATGTTTGGGTGGGGGCTTTGGAGCTGTGATGTTTAAGGTGTAGATATACCCATCTGTCTTCCTTGAATCAGGGAGGAAAATAAGAAGGGGAATGATGGTACCAACTGTCCATGGGATATTTATTGGGTTAAAACTTCCTTCTCTAAGCTACTGATCCAATAAAAAAGAGAGGTAACAAACTACAAAATAGGGCAAAAAGGATTAGAAAGCATCTATACTATTTGAGAAGCTGGAGCATTTCATTCTTTGAAAGGTGATACCAGCTGGCATCAATTATGGATAAAATAGTTGCCTTAAAAATTTGCAATGAAGCTTTAAGAAATCACCAGGATTACGACATTGAATTCAAATGGATTCAGTTTTTGGACAACAGTCTGAACTCTAAGACACTATTATACTTAGACTAATTTCATCACTAAGAACACAAACAGGCAGTAGATAATGCAGCTTTTGTTATAATTTAAGAGTCAGGTAGATGATGAAGAAGGGCACTGGCACCTTTCAAATATACTAGCAGACCTCTTTTAGTTTCACAAGTTCTAGAAAACATTTACTTATGTTTGATAGCAGTAAAACTACCAACAGTAAAATCAGGAGGGGTTATGAGCACTGAAGTTGTTTTGTTTTGTTTTGCTTTTGGTTTTCTGCCAGTCTTGCAAGGTTTCACAGCTGGGGTTACCCTGCATTAATCAACCCCAAAGAAAGCTGAAAATATGAATATTGACAGAAGTGCCCTTTAACAGTCAAAGTTTTCATTTTACAAATGTACTTCACTTGTCAGTGTGATTGTGAAAAAAAGATATTAAGATATTAATTTTGTGTATGTAAGTCATTAACATGTGTTTCTAAATTAAAGTAATGTTTTGAAGTTGGAAACAATTTGGGTTCGCTTGTGTTTCTGATCCAGGTTTCAATCTGATGAGTTCTGAAATTAAGTTTGAATATTTCCTTAAATACACAATTTAATTGATTCAAAGATTACTCTTCTAGAGCTTATAATACTAAAAGGCATTAGAAAATGATCACCTTGCTGATGCACAGCAGGGGACTTAAATCTTGGAGAGAAGCAGATTGATTGTAACAGTGTTGTACACAATACCAATAGAAAATCAGTGGTGGTCTTTGCTGTTGTGTTTATACATTTTAGATACATTTATATTTATGGAAAGTAAGAAAGTTTTGCTTAGAAATTCTTGAAAGATCATGGCTTCTACATTTCAATGTACTTTTTAACTTTTTTTAAATTAACAGCTAAAATAAAAATGTATGCATATGCTTTAACAGTCCTCTCTCTTTATGGCATCTAGTAAGTAAGCATGTGTTAATTTGTGTAACCTATTATCCTTAGCATCTTTTGTTTTTGGTTCCCACTTTCAGAAGAATTGGCATTAATTATAACAGTAGAAGGAATTTAAAATGTCAGTTCAAAATTTTACAGCTTGAAACAGCTCATCCTTCAATAACTAAGTCAATAAAACTAACAATTTAATTTAAACAACAATGCTGATTTTTAGGCCTTGTGGAGTCATCACAATTAGTAAATCATAATTAGTATTTTATTGATACCCGTGCACCAGGTTGCTGAGCATCACCAGGAAACTATGATGACTGGTGGTAATTTGATAAACATTCAGAACCATTGCATTAATTATATGCCTTCCAATTACATCTGAAGTTAATGAATATATGTGAATATTGTGGAGATGAATTTCAAGGACAGCTCATTCTTAATTATAAGACAGTTTTTTTCCCTAATATTCTAATTATAACTTTCCTAGTTATCAGCTTTTAGATGAAACTAGGACTATCTAAAATATTAAATTTGAATACTGTTCACACATAACAATCTGTTTTCTAAAATGGTAGTGATTGATTCAAAAGAGCAGTCAATGTAATTTCTGCACAATATGATGAAGAAAAAAGTGATAAAGTATCTTTTAGATGGAGATAAGAAGAGAAAAATATCCATAAATATGATGACTAGAAAAACCTTAAATTTAAATGATTTTACTAACTTTGCCTCTATGTTTGATATAGAACCTTTATAGAAGTTATGCCAAATGTAGCTTTATATATTTATTTAGCATATAAATTAAAAGAATTACAATAGGAAAAATACATATTTTCATAGGTTTAAAAATTCCTTATCAGTCCAGTCTGTAAATATCTTTTTCTTTATTGATGGGGCTGGAGGAGGAGGAAAGGGTCATCCTTAGTCGGCGCCATTTAAACTTAATTAGCAGAGTGTATATTTGAATAGCCATTTTAATAACCTATTAACTAGAAAGTAAATATATACATATTTTCAATTTGAATGACAATGGAAATCTGTGGTAATGTCTACAGAATTCAGAGGCTGTATCTCTTCAGAGTACTATCTATAGGGCTCCAAAATCATGAAGGTTAGTTAAGGCTTTCAGCTCACTGGTCACCATCCAAGAGGCAGCTGATATCCTTGCGCTTGAAGGCTTCCTGCTGTTTCCTTCTTCTGCCCAGATCCCTGAGATTGAAGGGCTACTGATCAGGCAAATTAATATCATAGTCTTAATAGTCTTGATAATATGGGAAATATTATGCCCACAAAGTAGGGAGAAAAAGCTAAAATGAGAAAGAGAAAGAGGGCAAGAGAGAGAAAGAAGGAAAAGCAACATAACACTAAAAACAAAACTCCCAGGGAACTTATTTTTCCAAAAGTAGGAAAAAAAATTTTTTTTTCTAGTGTACAAATAGAACCAGAGTCTTCAGTGACTAACTAAACTTTACTAATTCTCCAAGTTTATTTTAATTGATGGTGAGATTATGGACCTGGAAATTGGGGGAAATGGATTCTTAACCAGATACTACAAACACCTACTATAAACAGGCCATTGAATTTCTCCAAAATTAGGGGTCTGGTGTAGATAAGCTATGAAGTTCCTTACTAACTACAAAATTCAATGCCTATGAAAATGTAACTAGCACCAAATACTGTGATTTATGTTTAGAATAACCTGTTAATCTTGCACTTATGAATCTTAATTAAGGAATATACTCCAAATGGTCAGTGTTAAAAGAGAAAACAAACAACAAAGGAAACTTTACTACATTACTGAGTCATGGATTTTGTTGAGCACTCTGAGCAGTTGTATTTTTAAAATTAATAAATTAATTAACTATTATTAATATTTAAATTTGTTTATATTTCTCCCGTTGTGGAGCACAGGCTCTGGACGCGCAGGTTCAGCGGCCATGGCTCACGGGCCCCCTGCTCTGTGGCATGTGGGATCTTCCTGGACCGGGGCACGAACCCATGTCCCCTGCATTGGCAGGCAGATTCTCAACCACTGCGCCATCAGGGAAGCCCAGATTTGTTATTTTTAAAGTAAACCTTGCTTACATACTGTATTACTGTCCTAGGGCTGCCCATAACAAACTACCACAAACGAGGTGACCTAAAACAAAAGGAATTCATTCTCTCACAATTCATGAGACCAGAGATCTGAAAGCAAGGTATTGGCAAGGTTGGTTCATATCAGCATTTACTCCACAAGGTTGTTATAAGAATCAAATAGGAATATAGTAATAAAGTGTTTAGAGCTATGCCCGGAAAAACTGCACAAGTGTTTGTTAAAATAAAAAGAAAATGAATGAATTTGTTATTCATTAAACAGCTATACACTAAGAGCCTATTACACGTCAGGTGGTGTTCTAGTGTGCTGGGCATACAGCAGTTGATAAAAGACTATAGACTGTAAAACCAGCTTCATATTTGTTGATAATATGGATGATATAACTAGATGTACCATGAAGAAATTATCTCAACAGACCTTTAATTGCATCACATTTGGCAATTTTTATCTTCATACAGTTTGATTTCAAAGAGATTTATATAAATGGAAAAGAACCTTTTTTAAAGGTTCTTTAAATACTTTAAGATTACTATTTAGTTTCTTTAAATACTTTTTAAAATAAAAAGTATTTTTATTTCAGTATTTCTACCATTTCGTGATTAATGTGTACAGTATATGCATATACTTATGTGTATATGTATAAAACCTTTAATTACAATGGTCGCACAAAAGTTTGCCTAATCTAAAAGCATTCAGATCAGGTGCATTGGAAGCCTGCAAGGTAAGACAAGGTAATCACAAAGGAGAAGACCCAGATATCAGATCTAAATTTTAAGCTAAAATTCCAGGCAAAATTTTAGTCTTCATGGTTCCTCCCTTTATTGTCATATCATGCTCTTAGCTAGCTCTCTCCAATCACTACCAGCCACTGAGTACTTAACAATTTAGAGTCTGATGTTCACTCTGAGTGAACTTAATATGAGACATTAAGAATATTTGAATATTAAGATTTTCTTATATTTATTGAATAAATGGCTTCATCTTCTTGTGGAAAACTTTTTCAGTTTGGTTGTGGTGATGATAATGATGATTTTGGTAATGGTAATACAGATGGAAAAGGGAATTTTTAAATTGTTATTTTTATTATAGCTGTGATAGTATTATGGTTATTATTATTATTATTACCCCAGCACATGGCAGCCACAAATTCTATCTAAGCATCAACTAAACCCCAATTATGTCACATTTAAGTCAGCTTCAATACCCCAAAATATGTAAATTATTATTATTTTAACCTTTTTATACTTTGTATTATCATCAAAAATACCCATCCATTCATCCTAGAGCGTAAGTGGTTTCTTCATTTCCACGTATAATTTTACTATAATTACTGTTTCTTTAAGGTTCTCTGTTTTAACAGGGTTTTGAAATGGCGCTCTGGTTTTTCAAATGGAAATTCCTTAATATAGCATATGTTTCTATGTCATGTGAATAATAGGCAGTCTGCTCATCCCTTCATAAAGAATTCTTGCATTTGTTGCAGAGAAGTCCCAGTACCTTCCACAGCCACTGGGGACTTTCTATCACACTGGAAAATCCAACCAATGAAGCCATAAGAAGGAGCTTTAAAAAGACTTGTGTAAAGAGGACTGCGCCTCTAGCATGCCATCATGAGGAGACTGACTGTATGCTGTAATTCTAGGTTATATATTCAATCCTGTATCAAAGATATAATGAGTTTGTAGGCAGCAGGCTCATGTGACAACAAAGTCACAGAAACCATTCTCTTAGTGATTTAGGCTTGTGCAAAAGATTTTAATGCTACAAGACAGACTGAAAAAGGTTTAAATGAAAGCATTTACCATAACATCCATAAAAGGTTACATTATTGAGATGTTTTGCTAATAACATATTTGGAAGTAGCTGTTTCAAAGCAATACCTATATTTGTGTAATCCAAAATTATGAATACAATGCAACATCTAGAAAATCCTATTACCCTAATTGTTATTTGTGAGGTACATTAAGTGTTTAAGAGCAGTATTCTATTATTTTTTTTTCTATTTTATTAAACTAAAAACAAAATTTTAAGCTTTTCTTTCAATTTTAAATTCTTGGGATACAGTTTTGTTTCTTCTATGGCTGTTATATTCTCTGTAGGAAAACCTATAATAAAAGTAATAATTTAGCACTAAAACAATTATATCATTTTGTAGGACTCAGAGTGTTTGTAAAGTATCCAGAACAGAAATTTAAATGACATTTAAAGAAATACCTCAAAATATACCCTAAGATTATAAGTTGGACAAAAGCCTGAGAAAAATATGAATGCCTTATGTGCAAGTGGGCCACAATCTCTCAAGTTGCTAAACTGCAGTCTGACATAATGGGTGCAGGGAGTTTCCTCCCATGAGTTGGCCCCTGGAAGAAGGCTGATTATTCAACCCAATGATGAAAGTGATTGTGTCATCCCTGATACCAGGGAAAGAGGCTTCCCACACGGAGTGGGAGCTTTAAAGTCTTAGTATTTCAGTCCTCAAGTTTCCATGTGTCAGTTCCGAACACAAAATGTAGAAAAAAGACAGCTGCACGAGAATCTCCAGGAATAGCCTGAGTCAGTAGCAATGAACAGGCATTCTGTTGGACATATTGATTCAGTTTGTAATTTTCCTGTTGCTTGTTAAAAAAAAAAACAGAATGTACTCAGATCCTTCATCTCTGTACAGCATAATATGCCATTGATCTTTTCATGAAAAAGTGTTTGTTCAGAATATCTGTCCACTCAAACTTTTGCATGGAACACTGTTGGTTCCAAAAGCAAAGCTTAATTGAGATTTAGGCATTTTATTGAATGGACCCATAAATGAAGGGAAGGCAATGAATAGGAACTTATTCCTACCAGATTTCCAGGGTTATGGAATGTAAATGTGAATCTGACCAAGGTGAGTTGGGAATTGCTACTTGTAAATCCAGCCCTGTTCCATGAGGGTAATGTACTCCTTTCATTCCACCGCTTCTGAAACTTTCACGTTAATGGTTAGTACTCTTGCTATAAAGAGTCCCTACTTCCTGTCATTTTAATTCATAAATGAGAAAAAAAACAATTATTTACTGAGTGACTACTATGTGCACTATATGTTTGAGTTTGGTGGGAATGAGGATGGGGAGTACAAAGATGGGGAAAGTATTTCCAGTGTTGCAAAAATTTAAACAACGCATTTAAGCAAATATTAAAAATTCAAACTGGAGATTTAAATTGGAAAATAGTATAAGGAATGCAGTAAGGATGTGTGGGGTTACAATTATAATCATAGTTAAGAGAATTGTTAGGCCATATAAGCATAAAAGTATTCAGAAAAGGCCTGTGAGGGCTTCCCTGGTGGTGCAGTGGTTGAGAGTCCGCCTGCCGATGCAGGGGACACGGGTTCGTGCCCTGGTCCGGGAAGATCCCACATGCCGCGGAGCGGCTGGGGCCGTGAGCCATGGCCGCTGAGTGTGCGCGTGCTCCGCAATGGGAGAGGCCACGACAGAGAGAGGACCGCGTACCGCAAAAAAAAAAAAAGGCCTGTGAGGGAGGACACAGACACTAAATAGAAAATGAAGGGATGGAAGGAAGGCAGGGGTTTTGAGAGAGAGTATTTCAGGCAGAGGAAATATTGTAAACAAGAATATGGAAGAATAAAATGAATAGAAATGTTTGGGAAGCCTTTGATATACTACCTTGACTAGAAAGAAGCATTTAAGAAGTATTCGGGAAAATCAGTAGTTGCACAGTAATATAACTGTGATATGTGAGTTCTCTGTGATTGAGAGAGAGGATAAAATTTCAAGGCAATACTCTTTGCAGATATGCTGGGCCTTTGCCCAAAATAATGTCCTGTGATTACCTGAACTATCTCTCTCTCTTTTTTTTTTTTTTTATAAGAAAAAATTTCATGAGTTTTCCTTATTTTGGCAAAACCTCATTGTAGAGTTTAGTAAAAATTATTATTTCTGATGAACTGAAAACTGTACCTTTATTTGTGCTTCTTCAGTTCTTAATTTTGAACCTCAGAAAAAAAACAAAGAATACTTTTGCCAGGATCAGTGTGTTCAAACACGCTGAACATTATCCAATCAAAGCCTCTTGGATTTCTACCACCCAGGGAGAGATACAGGAGAGAGAACATGGTTGCTGTCTTTTTCTGTAAACTTTTAAAATTAGTTCTCGAGTAAGGCATAATTTTAGCATTTTAAATATTTTAACATTAAATTAACTGCTGTTCTTACACTTGATGTTAATTTTCAATAAATTTATATATTTAAGTAGTTAGATTTAGAATTCTTATTAAAGGAAAGGCCTAGAAATGGTGTAAGTTTGAACTGAAGTATTATAAATTTCTCATAGCTGTCCAGGGAGTATTTTTTAAAGATTAGGCAAATCCATGCAATTTCAGTTTTTCCTATAATTCATGTTAGCTATTAGCTGTACATCCAGTGTCTAAAATATCTAGACATTTTAAGAAATTATCTTATTGTAAAAAGAATATGAATTATTAAAGCTGTATTTAACTGAAATAAAATATTTTTCTGTGTTCAATGTGTCATTTAAAAATCTGAAAAATATGAGACTTTGTGAGTTTTCACTGAACTAACATTTGTGCAGTATGGTATTTAAAGATATTTCTGATGGGGTACATTGACTATACATCTCAGTCGCCAAAATTTCTAACTCTCTGGAATGGAAGGAAAAATAAACCAAAAAACCTTAAATATCCTTATAAAAGGATAAGGTATATATTAAGAGATATTAAATACAAAATTAAGTGAAAAAAATCCAAGTTAGAGCTCCTAGGTTTCGGTGGTTTCTGCCTTTTTTTTTTGGCGGTACGCAGGCCTCTCACTGCTGTGGCCCCTCCCGTTGCGGAGCACAGGCTCCGGACGCGCAGGCTCAGCGGCCATGGCCCACGGGCCCAGCGACTCCGCGGCATGTGGGATCCTCCCGGACCAGGGCACGAACCCGTGTGCCCTGCATCGGCAGGCAGACTTTCAACCACTGCGCCACCGGGGAAGCACTGTTTTGTTTTGTTTTGTTTTTGATATGTAAACTGAATCCACATAAAATGTGCAGATATGTGCTACAGATTTGGTCAGTCTAATTTTTAATAGCCAGTCTCCATGGCTCTTTAGGCAGCAAGAAATGTAAATAATCGAAAACTGCTGCTGCTGAAGCAGTATTAGACATTGTAAATGGACCAAAGATTATATGTAATTCATCTCATAATGAGGACAGTAACTAATTCAACATTTGTAAGTTCCCCACATGACATTTCCTCCATCTCCCCCACCATGTAGACTGCTGAGATTGAGGAAGAACTCAGTGTGGCAGAGATGTTGGCACATCTGGGATGTGTTATGTATGAAGTTGTCCTTGTGTATGTAAGAGAATCAGGACATTCAGAGTATCAGGAAACAGCCAGGCTTCAGGAGGGACCCTTCCTCCTGGGACCTGTCTGTTTTTCCCAGGTGGTCGATCTATGTTGTAAGCATGTCTGGGTGATCAGTATGTCCAGCATGGATAGTATCTCTGAGCTGTTAGTCTCTCCAGAGAGGTCCTTCTACCCAGACTTTGAGTGAGAATAGAGTACTCAAAAAATAGACGTTGTTCAGAGGGTGAGAAATCTTTATGTTTTCCCTGCACTTTCTACTAGGACAGGAAACAAACTCCTTGTTTTGCCTTGAATTTGACCATGAGTTGAAAGTGTAACAAGAGTAACTGATAGGAAATTTAAGAGAGCCTCTCAAGTCCCACAGAGGGGGAATCCGCTTTTATTCCAGACCTGCCAAAGACAAATATCTACCTTCCCCTCAGTAAGGATGCTCCACAGTCAGGGAGTGGGGATGCTGGTGAGAAACAGCCTTCATGGATGAAGACAAGGTTCAGCTTAGGCTCTAGATGGCATGGGTTCTATCTCTCTAAACCCTTCTCCCAGCCTTTCCCTCACAATCCCTCTTTATGTCTTATTGTCTCCAAAGTCCCTGTCTTCTCTCCCAGGACGTTTGCATAGTAAGGGCTGATGTGATGAAAATAGCTAATTGATTTAGCTAATTGATTGTATGGCTTGAGTTGCCTGTCATACCTTAGTGTCTATGTGAATTGGGGTAATTTAATTACCCAAACTAGCTGTATTTCCTCATGAGTAAAAAGGAGTTAATAAGCGAATGAGTCTGTATCATAGTTTCTATAAAAAAATAAATAAGACAAATCCATGTAACAAAGTGCCTGTTACACCATTAGAGCTATCGATAAAATTAGCTCTTGTGTTCTTAACCAAAATATGCTTAGGCGTGTTTCCCAAAGTTTAACAGACGTGGCTTTCAAGTGATCCTTGAATGTTTGCCTGTTGATTTACTGGTGTTATGTAAACATCCTCTCTGGACTTTGGGAATCAGTGAAACCAAGGCCATACAGAACCTGGGGAAACGGAGCTACAGTTTTCTCAGGGAGATTTACTGAGCAGTGTCAACCACTGGTCTAGGGTGTTCAGGAAAATATCAGTGTGCCAAAGTGTTAATGGCTTAGCTTTCATGGAGATTACTATCCAGGAGGAGAGACAGACAATGAACAAATAGGCAAACACATAAATGTAAAATTTTGACTTGGCCTAGTGCAATAAATGAAAAGTCCATAGCACCATGAGGGCATGTAACCTGGGAATCTGACCAGGACTAGGGCATCAAGAGACTTCCATGAGGAAATGTCCTTTGGACAGTATAGCATAACCACTGCAATTGTGGAATCAGGGGCCAGGCTGCCTGGGTGCAAATCATGACTTTGCTACATATGGACAAAGTGACCTGGGTAGTTGCTTAATCTCATTGATCCTCAGGTCTCTCATTCATCAATGCAGAGAATGATAGTGTTGGCCAATGTGTTATAGTGAGAATCAAGAGTCAGTATTTGTAAATCGCTTAGGATTGGCATGCAGTAGACACTATAAGCACTACTATTACTAATAATCTCAGTGCTATAATTATTAGTTGTTGTGATTTGTAGATTATTATGGGTTAAGTAATAAAAAGGACTTGGGTAGGAGAGAGCATAGGAGAGAGGAGACAGTATCCTAGGGAATGGACAGAGGGGAAGTGTTATAAAAGGAGAGATGAAAAGGGAGAGAACATAGAGGGCATCACAGGCCAGCATTAAGGATTCTTAACATGATTACTCTGCAGAGAAGCTATTGCAGAGGGCAAGAGTTGAGGTCTGACTCTGAAAACAGGGGTTGAAACAGGTGCAGAACTAATTTTCTTGTGTTGGCCTCACATGAAATAGGAGTGGAGAATGGAATATGAAGTGTGATGCTTTCAGTCTAGATCACAAAACCTCTCTCACCCAATCCTTAGTCTCACTACAAATTAAACAGCTTGGATGGAAAGAAATTCAAGGACTCTAAGAAGAGAGGAAAAACACACACAAGATGGAAGAATCCTGAGTTCCTCAATTACTACATGGAACAGAGTTGTTCCATCACCCTGTTGATTTGAAATGGTATCTGAGGTCAAAAAAGAGTGAGAGAGGGTGGCATCCTCACCTACCCTGAGTCTCCAAGCAGTTGGATCCCACTCTCCTTGTCCCACTTGCTCCACCCCCATAGCACAAGTCTATCTGTTAGAGTGTCTTTGCTTTGGAAACAATTAATGTAATTGAGTTCCCAATTGCTCCTAGAACACCAGACTCTCTGCCTTATAAATAGATTCTATTTATTTATTTTTAGCTGTTGCCTGTGGCTTAGCAGTAAGGTCAAACTTAAATCGAATACTTTTTTGAAAATTAAGTATGCATTAATGTTAATACAGCAGGTTGAAAATTACCTGTTTACCCCTCACCTTGACTCATCAACTATTAACATTTTATTATTCTCTCTCCTTGATAAAGAGAGAGGAATATAGATACAGATTTATATATGTAATATATGGGATGTAGTCATCAGTATACTTCCTCCCTAAATACTTCAGTATAATTTTCTCAAGTACCAGGATAGTTTCTTTTTAGAACAGAACAGTAGTATCACACTTAAAAAGTAGAATCACACAGAGTCCATGTCTAATTTCCCTCAATTTTCTTCGGAATATTTTTCCTACCCTTTCTGTTTTTCCTACCCTGTCCTTCTAAGAATCCAATCCAGGTTCATGCGCTGGATGTGTCTGTTGTCTATTTCATGCCTCCCAGTCCAGAGCAGTTGTCCCACCTGCCTCTATTCTCTGTGAGGTGGAATTTGTAAATAAGTTTCAGCTGACTCCCTTGATGGAGTCAGGTTATAGGACAGTGTTGACTAGAGCTTCAGGGGTAATAGAAACCTGGATTCTGAACTATACCAGTTCCTGGCTGTATGGCATTTGTCCATTCGTTTAATCTCTCTAAGTCACTACTGTCTTCCCTGTTAAATGAGAATAATAGTAATAGTAATAATAATAATGCCTAATTCATAGGGTAGTAATAAAGATAAACTGCATAACAAATGAAACAAATTACTCCATCACTGAATTAAAGAAACTCAAGATATGATAATAACGATGAAGATGAAGATGTAATGATGATACTACGGCTAGTGTAACTGTTATTTTTAGCATGACTGCTGAGGCCTTGATGTTTTGCTCATCGGATAGGGTGCCAGTTTGCACAGACAGTTGTTTTATTCTTCTTATCTCAGCATATAGCACAGCTTTACTCTCAAAAGTGTCCTAGCTGGAACGATGAATTATATGATCATGCTCTCTATGGGGCGACAGTTCTCTCAATAATTGGCTAACTTTCTCTCTGTGCTAAAAAGGAACTCCTGCTTGATTTGCACATGCCTTGCTCTCTTGCTCAAACTCCCGACAGGTCACATCACCCATATAGCTGACTTAACAATGTCCCTGCACTTCCCCACCCACACATTTTTTTTTTTCCTCCCCAGTAAGACAATTCTCTGGAGGGAGAGTCCATCTCCTTTTTTTAATGTTTATTGCTTTATTTATTCATTTTATTATTATTTGCCATTGTTGTAGTTGTTGCATCACAGGTCACTTCATATAATAACTTCAAACATTTTTATTTGTAGTATCAGATCCTTATAAATTCTTGTAGACATGTTTCTAACCACCTCTCCAGCTAACCCTTCCCACTCCTCTGTAAACACTCTACTTTCTACTTACATTCTCCCTCTGCTTTCTTGTTCTCCAGACCTTCACAGTTAGGAGAGAAGAACATTATGTAGACCAAAAAAGACAAAAACAAAAACAAAAGCTTAACAGTAGGAACAGTAAAAGGCCGTCCACCACCACAGTGACTAAGGAAGTACACTGAACTTGGTCCAACTCAGGCTTAACTAGACCCCATCTCCGTGAGACTACACAGGGCCTCTGGCAGCTTGATTCAGAACTTCCAGTCAAATCTTGTTTTAAACTACATATCTTTCCTCTCAGAGCTAACCCTCAAGTGCTTTCTAGAGCAAAATTGGCAATTCCTGTTTGTTTAATTACCTTGTTCCAGGAAATTGAGAGCACCCATATGATGCTCTAGTTTCCCATAAGCTTTAAGGATTTGTTTTGTTTTCACTTCTCTGTCTTCTCTTTACGTGCATAGATGGTGGTTCTAAAATTAGGAGTAGGGATCAGGGCCAAATGAGAAGTAACAATAGTAACATAAAATGCTTATTCTTAGCTCCCAGTTGTTAAAAGGAAAGACCTTTTCTTCGTGTCAGGAAAAGCCATAATCAATTTGTGGCATTCTTAATAATTACTCTTAGTGATTTGATAATCTACATGTACAAGTTTAGAAGCTGCATTTATTTCCAATCTTCCTCAGGGTACATTGAAGTCAGCAGGCTGGGTAATGCTGTGGGGAGTAGATGTGGCTGGAATGCAGCCACGGTTCCCACTGTCATGGTTCCTTTGCCTCACTCATAACCCTCCCTCTGCTCTATCCCTAGAGACAAAAATTTCCTATCCCTAACCCAAATATACCTATCTAGTACCTATTATTTTAGGAATGAGACAAGAATGACATGGTCATTATAGTTAGGTAAATAATCTTGGGGAACTGGGAATGTCATTCTTTTTCCATTAATACCAAGAATGCTCATTTTTATCAGAAAATGATAAATTAATCCATATTTTAATCAACATATATCTTTATACACCATCTATGCACATATTCAGTAAAATAATTGGATTTATTGTGTCAGCACAGAAGTATTAAACATTTAGTTTATTGCCTTATTTGAATTGCACCTAAATTTAAGTGGGTAAATCACATATCAGGATTGTAATTTGTTTTTTCTGGAAACTGAGACTATTGGACTTAGAAACTTCCTTCTGACTTAGCTTTACTAGGAGGTAAACCTAAGCAGCCACATGCATTAATTTAATCTTTTTATTTATTTGCAACAGATTGTGTCAATTTTAATCAAGAAAAAATTAGAAAATGTTATTATTTTAGAACATCAACATAAAGTTGGAGACAAAGTTTTTGCCTGCATAGTAAGTTAATTACACATTTAAACTTACCTTAAATATACAGTCTTATATTTGTTATTGCCTAATAATTATCTGATATAAAAGTGTGATGCAACTTTAATATAAAATTATTACAGCTATTTAATTTGATATTAGTTTTCAACAGGAAGGATAATTAATGAAGGGCAGAAACTCTCCTAATATCATATGTTCTGAACTTATCTGTTCATTTTCATTCAAGGTAGTATCATTAAATAAAATCTCAAGGAGCTTAACATTGATATTTTCTTCTATTCAACTATGTTCAATATATGTGTAGTTCAACTAAAGGGTTAAAAATAAGGCTAAGGCAAATGTTAATAGCGATTTTTTAAAGAGCAAATAACAAAGTTTGACAAAGTGAAAGGTAGAAAAAGGAATCTCTTTACAGGAGAGGTTGTTAAATATCTGAACAAGTTACTAAAGGAGTTTATAGAACTGGAGAACTTTAGAAACAGGAAATACATTCCTATCTATAATACAGGTGATAGTTTGGGTGAGATTATGACTAAAGAAAAAAATAATAGACCTGATTAATGCAAATGGAATTTGTTAGCCCTGCAGGTTTGAGATTTATTTTGGAGGCTATGATAAAATCAGATTTAAAAGTCACACCTCATTATAAAATCCACCTAGAGAAAAAATTTGATTTTGAGATATGTTTGAACAAGGAAAATGAAAGGAAATTATTGTCTACTCCACGTTAATACAGTCTCTACCATACACAGAACAAGAGTTTTACGTTCTTATAATACTTATGAAATATTGTGAGGAAAGTTCAAGTTTATGTAGCTGGGAGATAAAAATAGGAACTGATGAGAGATTCCTCTTATGGATAAAGACAGTCTTTGTTAAGTGAAATATTTTGTTGGTCCACTTTAATTGTCGAAAGTTAACACACAGAATGTTCCCTGATGGGCCAGGGACCAGGAAAGTATACAGATTGCCAGAAAGAAATTGTGGAGTAGACTGCAAATGAGCAAAAATAAGAGAAGGGTGGAGGAGAGAAGTACGATTTACAACCCCAGGACCAGGACACATGGGTGCTCTGCCCCAGCCCTGTCCTCAGCCTTGCCTCTTCCTTGAAATGGTGTAACCTCTCCCCAACCTCCTGCCAGTGCTCAAGACCTGCCAGGGTGTGCAGTTGTCTCCACGCAGCATCATGAGCCCTGAGAAGTCTCTCTATAGGTATAGAGTCATTTTCTTCCCTTAATAGCCTTTCTGACACTTTCCCAACTTCCTCAGTGGGGTCAACCAGATGCCCAGAGGACCTCCAGGGCTGAGCTCTATGAGATCACGCGGAGTCTTGTGCATGGCTAGGTTCCAGGAGGGTGGCACAGTTTGTCAATCACCCACTGATCAGAACTGTATTTTTCCACAGGATCACTAGAGATTAGGTCACCCAGAATGGGTGACTCTAATGATGTAGGTGACTCTCAGAATGCAGGGTTCTGGACCACTGACTTGCAACTCCTGAGATTTGGCTTGAGCTGAGAGTGAGGGAGTGTGGGCCCATGTTCACCTCAACACTGCCCCTGGTCTACAGCACTGGAGAGTTGCAGGGATAGTAGCAGGCATACCTTGCCCTGCGTGCCACCCTCCGCGGGCACCTAGGCAGTTACCCGCTACAGCTGCAAGCTCTAGGCCACATATCCACAAGTCTTCCAGGGGTGGCTGCATCTATGTCCTCTAAGTTTTTGAGACCATTGCTCCAATGCAAAGGGGACCTATAATGTGATAGATGTGGATAAGGGTCAGACAGCTTTTCCTGTCCTGTCCTCCCCACTGGTGGTAGCAGGTAGAAGACAGATATGTGGTGAATATTGAGAGATCAAATTCAAGAAATACATTGATTACAGTCTAAAGGGTTCAAGAAGAGATACAGATGAAAAATGTGCTGTTTAGCTTCACTGCTATAAAATCCAGAATGGAATATGTAACAACTATCATTTGCATTTTCCTATGCAATATCAGTAAGACTTCTCTTTGTGGTCATCCTCAAAGCCTGTAACAACTTTTGAAGGAGTCATTCGGAGTCAGTGTTCATGCATGGCACAACAGGTGATGCAGTGTCATGTGTAATGATGAAGCCAACATTAAGTCAATGGTTTTAGGGAACCCAAGGTGTAAGAAGATCTATATTGCTTCAAAACAAATCCCTTCTAAAGAGTCACAGGAATGTGGGTAGTAGTAGTGCTGTCACATTTTCTCACAACCTTTTTCTAGTTGTGGTGGATATTAAGTTAGGCAGTGTGGTAGGCAGGATTCACTTGCCCTTGTATCATCCCTTTCCTTTTGAGTGTGGTTGGAACCTTGGAAAATAAGGAGATATCAATTCTGTGATGATGTTGCATTATACAGAAAAAGGTAATTGTCCTGGGAAGGCTTGATACAACAGGTGAGACCTTTAAAAGCTGCATGTTTTATCTGGCTGGTTGAAGAAGAAAACATCAGAAAGCAATGCTTTGGCTGCCCAGGAAGAAAGCAAACATCTATTTTGTAAGTTGTATATGGGAGCCATATGGCAATGAACTCCATCCAGGTGGTCTCCAAGGGCTAAGAGCAGTTTGTAGCCAAAAGTTGGCAGGAAAGCAGGGATCTCAGTCATACAACCACAAAGAAATGATTCTGCCATCATAGTCCAGTGAGCTTGGAAGAGGACCTGGGTCCAGATGAGAGCCACAGTTCCTGCCCACACCTTTATTTCAGCCCATCCAGACCTTCAGCAGAGAATCCAGTCATACTGTGTCTTGATCTCTGACCTTTGGAGACTGAGAGAGAATAAATTTGAGTGGCTTCAAGTTGCTAAGTTTGTGGCAATTTCACAGCAATAGAAAACTAACACATTCAGGAACAGCACAAATGACAATAAAGTCCATGAAGGGATGGTCCCTGGCCTTGCACAGGAAGAGATAGTGCCTGGTCACTAAAACAAATCTTCAAGTGCTCTCTTTAGACAATGAACAAATATTTATGTCCCTCATCTCTACTGTTAGTATAAACAGTCATCAATAAATCACTATACATCACCTTGGCCATGATATTTTAACATATTTAAAAAAAATCAAATTGTTCATATTGACAGGGTCCCTGCCAAAAGTATTTGCCCATGACCATGCATACCCTATGGGTTTCACTGCACCATGAACATGTGTTTCTTGTTCTGATGATACACCTTTTCATTAAGACACAATTTAAGTTGAGTTTTATGTTACTTGCAGTTAAAAGTATATTAAATGATAAACCAATATTATTTAAATTAAGGTATCATGAATGATTTAACTCTCAGTTTTGCTGACATGAATATTCAATCAGTGATCAACTATATTTTTGTTTTGATTTCTTTTTTCTCTATAGCTGAGGATATAATGATTTTACCATGGTGACTGAATTATTTGTGATGCCAACTAGGCACTTGCAGGGACTGTGGGTCTATTTATATATCATCTGAGACATTTGAAAAAAAATCCTCTTATTTTGCCAAGGCATTACATCTTTATTTCTTAAAATCACCTCCTAGTATCTTGGAATCAATACCACATAATTCAGATAGTATACTTCTGTTAACTCCTAAGGACAATGGGACCCAACAGAGTTAGGTCATCATTGTCAAAGACAAGTGAGTGAAAGAAAAGGTCAAATTATTAAAAATTCTTCCCATTCAGTTGTGTCTCTAAATGTTAGATTTTTCCTTAAGATATATAGGTTAGAAATAATGAAACTGCTTCTTTCAAGACCTCACTTATCATGGTTTAGCTCCTTTTATTGTTGCCATTTTAAATAATGCAAATGGAAAAAATGTGTTAATGGGGTCCCTGAACTTTCTGTGGAAATCCTCAAGATTCTGGGGTAAGCAAGCACATCAGACTGAGTCAAAATTGGAGTAGAATGACATGCAAGGAGTTGTTTTCTTCAGATTTGTTTATCTAGTTATATAAAAAAGTATACTGTAGATATTAAATTATCTTATAGACTAAGATAGAATATGTTAAACATATTTTTAGAATATGGATGATTAATAAAAAATTTTGTAGTTCACTGTGTGTTTATACATGTATGTATATACTATTATATACTCATGTACATATAAAAGAGAATAAAATAAAAAGTAAAAAGACCAGTTCCTGATGAATGTACTTGCTTCGAACTATTTGACTTTATTAATGTGATAAAATCAGCTTGTTATTCTAAATATGTTACTAACTTATTAATTAATTTGCCAATTAATGAATGGATGATAATCTGTTTTTCTGAGAACAATATATTTAAATATGCTTTATAACCAGTAGCTTTTAAAAAGCTGGTTTAAGAAATTGGAATGCAGAGAGTAAAAAAAACATGTTATTTGGGTTCTTTGTCTGAGGGGCTGTAATAGGTTAAACTGCTGGCTTCCCATGGTAAAGCAAGACATTTATTTTTTAACCATGAAAAGTTGAATAAAGGTTTTAGTTGTAATTTAACTATGACATTTTCATCTTTCTTAATGTCCAGCTATTCTTAATAGCTAACAGTATCAATTATTTTACTATTTCATATTCATATTTCACGTCTGTAGTTTTGTATATTTTATAACTACATGCAAAACACATTGGAACTCTTAAGACACTAGAATTTTCAGCAGACTATAAAATACGATTTTAAAATGTTTACATAAAAGAGAAATTTAATAAGTGATACATTTACCACACACATCATTTTCAATAATGAAATACATATAATGAAAAAATTTCAAATTCTACTTTCAAAATAACCTCTCTATAGCATAAAGCTCTGAGATATTCTTTAAACTTATGTTTAAAGCATTATTTATATATTGAAGAAAACATTTTAAAATAAAATTGCTGCTTATACTTGTGAGAGCCCTTTGTCATCATAGTAAGAGTCAGCATATATGAAAAAAAATTTACTTTTTCCAAAAAAAAGTGTTACTCATACTTACATCTGACACATCTCATAAATGCTTCCTCACCAACAGCCCCAGATTCCAGGCTCAAAACTGCATTCTTTCACAGTCAAGTGACTACCAGTATTTTTTCCAACCTTTATTCCATTGATTGATACTTGTTTATCAGCATTTTATTAGCTTGTTTATTTATAAATTGACTTGGCCAGGCATTTACCATCTCACCTGTGAGATATCTGGAGAATGTTTATACAGTTTTTAATTATTAAGGAACTTACAGTTAATCTAAAATATACTTTGTGCTGTGTCACATCTTCTAATTTATATTTCTTTTCTGAAAATTAGATCTAAATTATATATCACTAAAATTTCTTCAGTGACCCAACTAGAGCTTATTTCGATCGTAAATATGCATGATATGATTAATTTATTTGGAAAACTTCAAATCGGTCCTCCATTATTGCTATTATATGCTGAGTACCATGCTATGCGAAGGAGTTTATAACACAAGGACCTAATCCTTCTCTGAGGTCAGAATCTAGGAACCAGCACAATAGATTTAGGTACAGAAAAAAAGAACAGTGATGCAAGTCAGCAGTATAGGATCTCCTTAGGAAATATCTGATTATGAGTTCCAGTCACATTTTAGAAAATAAGTGCTGTGAGTTTATAATGAATGAGCACATGGAAATCATCAGAAATGTTCTCTGACAATGACTGGAAGTGGTCTTTAAACATGGAAGGAGTATGGGGAAGTGCAAAAGAGGAGAGAAGACATTCCAAGTGGACAGACTGTCATGGTGAGGGACCAGGCATGGAAATGCAGATGGGAGATTGTGAGACAGTCAATAGACCACTGAAAAGTGTGACAATGCTGGTGTCAGAGGTTGAAGCTGGGCCCAAAGTTTTGACTTGTAGGATCTATAATGAGGGTCTTCTTTAGAGAGGAATTCTTTCAAAACCTTGAAATGCTGAAGATTTCCTGCCACAGAGGTGCCTTATGGGATATGGCAGCAAAAAAATAATGTCCAAGGAGATTTTACTGTAGAACCAAATTAACACTAATAAAACAAAGATGTGGTCAATATCAGATTTAATTATTTCAAAATTTAACTGATCTCATGACTCAGCTTTCAACATTATCAAAATGTCTTCCCATTGAGTATTACATATGTGCTTTGTTTGTTTTCAAAGTGGAGACTTGGGTTAAGCAGACTTGTTTACTCTTACAATACCTGGAATAACTCGATGTGTAACCAACATGCTAACTTGCTGTATGTGCCCAAGTTCAAATTGCTTGTGTCACCTTTTCCTTTATTATTTAGGTAAAATTGGCTCAAATCAACTAGCTATATATGGTGGGGGTGGGGAAAAATACTTCATTTCCAATGTCCCTAGAGATTCCTGAGGATTTGAAGGAAGGGTTGCCTACACTTTTCTCCTAAGGATCTCAAGCTCTAAATTCCTGCTTCTGCTTTTCTCTCTCTCTTCTGGATTTTTTCCTCCTGTATCTACAGTCTGTTTTCTACATGATGTCACTCTGCAGAAGTCACTTATCTCCATATTATATCATTTTCCAGAAGTCATCTCCTTCCAGGGGCCATGGACTCAAGGTTGTGTATATGCCAGACTTTACTGTATATGCAGAGCAGTTGAAGAATTTCACAATAGTTTAGCAAAGCAACAATCTAATGTTAAATATTTAAGAATGTGTTCTTAAATTCCCTCAAACATTTCTGCCTCCAAGAAATTTTCCCTGATCATCTTTTTAATTCAAGCCATAACCTCTCATGAGTACTACTATTACAACTACTACTAGTCAATATTTATGGAGCACTAGACTAGTAGTAATAATAATAAAAACAATTACTAGGCATTCTATATGGGTAATTAGTATTCACACCATACTAGTGATGTAATTACTCTTGTATCTCCATTTGGAAGAGAGGAAAAAGAAGTACAAAGACATTACTCTTTTTCAAAATCTCATAGCAATGGACCATGGAGTGGAAATTAGAAAGCAGATTTCAGATTATGTAATTGTATTGACCACACTTCACAGTTAGCATATTTCTGGGCAGGGCTTACCCAAGAGTATGTGGAGCTGTAAGCAAATCTCTTTGGTGGGGACCCTATGTACATATAAGGAATTGGATTTTTAAAAAAATATGTTAAAAGTGCATGGACCCATGTGGGGTAGAGTGATTTATTAATGTAAATTTAAAATAATGGGTAGGAAGAGTCTTTGTAGTGTACTAAACTATCTTTTCTTATTGAGGCCCAGGGATCCTCTATTCTTTTTCTTAATCATCAAATGTGCCATTTCTTGCTAATTTTATTATTCCCGTCATGAGAAAAAAAGGTAGCTATATTGTTTTTGCACATAGTGACATGGCTTTCCTCAGCCTGTCTGAATTGAAACAATGTGGGCCTTTTTGGCTTTATGGTTCCTTAATACCATTTATTTAATGCTGCATCACCCATTGTGCCATAATGGATACTGACTTCAAATTACTCTCTCAAAAGTTGTGATGTAATTTTATTCAGAGTGTGTAGGAAAATTTGAATGATAAATAGTTTTCTGGTCATGTTATATTTACCATTGAGAGTTCATAGTGTAAATGTATTAACTATTCTCTTGGACACTTTAGGCAAAAGCCACATTTGTAAACTATAACCTCTTTCAATGTTGACATTGCACAACACTTGTCTGCAAATCATGGAGGAGGGGATGAAGGCCAGAAGAGGGGCCTAGATGACTAGAAAAATGGTCCCATTCATCCAAGTAATGTCCATTCCTTCTCTGGCTCAGCTTCTGACTTACCTGGGAAAGCATGACATCATATTGATCAGAGGCAAGATAGATGACATTGTTTGGAAGAGCCCATTGTTGTTGCAGAGTGACAAGGACTGCTTGACAGGGGTCAGAGAGCCTGTGGTGGGAATGGCTGAACTGTCCTCAGCAACAGTGTTGGGAATGCACAGGGTAAAGGATGTCTGCTGCCTCCTTAGCTACCCTTGGGTGCTGTAGTCAAAGGCAGCATTTTAGTTGGAACATGAATTAGCAAAAATGTCACCTAAACTTACACATGCAACTCAAGCCGCAGGGTCAGTGGTGGATAATCAGTAATCCAGAGCCCTGCATTCTTTCTGTGAGTGACAGTCACTCAAAATCAGCAACATCCTCCATTCAAGAAAGAGGCATTGTGGTTAGGAAATGAAGCTCCCAACAACGTTCCCAAAGGAGACTTAAAGATTATTCTTTTGTACCCTCAGTTTTGCTATCATCTGAATATATTATTGTTAGAGATAAATAAATAATAAAAAGAAAAATCTGAGCTGCAAAAAAAATACCTCAAAATTAGATTAAACATATTCCATCGTAAAAATGTATTAAAATCATTGCCTAATTACAATTAATAAATGAATTGATAAAAGATGAGTAGGAAATAAATGAATGAATATAGGCACCAGGATTCAAAACAGTTTTCTAATTTCTACTCCAAGTCTCTTTGAAGTAATCTGCATTGCACACATCAATGATTCTTCTAATGCTCACTGACAAAAGGCAGTATGTAATTCAGTCTTTCTCCTAATTCTAATGGAAACCTATCTAGCCTCAACTGTCTACCACATTCCCTAATTTCAGTCATGCTGTAAGCGATTATTCTATGCCATGTCAGTATCCTTGTTACTTTCATTTACCACAATCAAATGTTACTTCTTCATATAAATTGAGGTTTGCATTAATGAATGCTCTTGCCCTTATACCTATCATCATTATATTCCATTGTGGGTGGAGTAAATGGGGGAGGAAACTAACTAGGATCCCTGAGGGTGCTTTTGTTGTTAACAAAGATAAACACTTGGGTAGTATCAGGGTTTTTATTTTTAACTGTTCCACTTACAAGTTACTTCTGCTGGCAAGGAGACAATATCCTTGAATTCTACTTAAACAGAACATAAGTATTCTAAATTCATATCTCATTTCTTTTTTAGATAATGCATAGCTTGTGGATTCTGCTCAAAACAACTTGCGTGTTCTCTTTATCAATCATTTTTTCCCTAGGTATTGAGAGCAATAGCCAAAAAATGCTTCAAGAAGACCCCTCTCATTAATAAATAATAATCATCTTCATTAAATAAATATATATCTTCTACTGAAATAAATATTAAAATGTCTAAGGAATTTGGGAAGAAAGTATATCTTAGTCATCTTTTAGCTAATATATTAGCTTGGCACATGGTAAGCACATGGCACTGGGTCATGGGTGCTGAATGACTAGGTAAATAAAATGTTCACATGGTTTCTGTAATACTTTGAACTTTTTGTTTTAAATATCATTTTTCTTAGCAAAAATTAAAATTCCCGCAGTTATATATTTTTTCTTTTCTTTTTTCTCTCTCTTCCTGTCTTTTTTCCCTTCCTTCCTTCCTTCCTTCCTTCCTTCCTGCCTGCCTGCCTGCCTGCCTTCTGTTGCAGGAAAAAATGGGACACCAGAGTAGAGTCATGTCCCAGGTCTCAGGTGAGTCCCTGGGATGGGCCGCCAAGTGAGGGTCCTTGGCTTCGTGCAGGAAAGCATTCAAGAACGAGCCATAGTAAAGAGAAAACAGGTTAACTAAGAGATACACACTCCATAGGCACATTATGGGTCATCTCAGAGGGGGAGAGAGGCCACAGGGCGTGGGTTCCTCCAGGAAAATGAGAGCAACCCTGGGAGATACACATTCCATACACAGAATGCAGACAGTCTCAAAAGGCAGGAGTAGGACCGGCGGTGTGGGGATGGTTAGTTTTTATGGGCTGGCTAATTTCATAGGCTAACAAGGGGGAGGAATATTCTGTCTTGGAGAAGGAGTGGGAATTTCTAGGAGTTGGGGCACCATCTACACTTTGGCCTTTTATGGATGGCCTCTGAACTTCCATGGCACTTGTGGGTGTGTCATTTAGCATGCTAATATATTACAATGAGCATATAATGAGGCTTAAGTTCTCCTGGAAGTCAAATCTGCTGCCATCTTGGGCCTAGTAGGTTCTAACCAGTTTTTGTGGTATCCTGTTTTTCTTAATGGGTGTGCTATTCTTTTAATGGTTGTGCCCTGCCCCCTTCCTTTCTGACTCACTTCCTCCCTCCATCTTTTTCTTTCTCCCTTTCTCCCCTCCTTCTTTTCTTTCTTTCCCTTTCTTTCTTTCTTTGTTCTTTTTCTTTCTTTCTTTCTTTCTTTCTTTCTTTCTTTCTTTCTTTCTTTCTTTCTTTCTTTGTCTTTCTCTTTCTCTCTTTCTTTCTCATTTATTAAAGCTTTTCCTTTAAGACCATACATTATTGTGAAAAGTTGATAGGAAAATAACATTAATGCACTTAATTAAGGAAAGCTAGAAATTGGTCTCCATAACCTATAAACCTGCAACTCGGTAAAAAAATTGAGCATTTTTTTCTAATTTTTTTGGAAACACTCAAATATAAATTTTAGGCAACTCCAAACCAAATGCTTATAGAGAATTAGCATTAGAACCATGGATCCATTTCAAAAGGCATGTTGTTCTGTTACAATAAACATAATCAATTGTTCTCATGCTTATCACTCTATGAAAATTAAAATAACTTCCTAACTCAATACAATGTAAGTATGCAACCAACTCTTTTAATAATTTTCCCAGCAAAAAGGTTGTCATCTTACTATTCTTTGATTCAGCCAGTATTGTACATGCCATGGTATTCTAAGTATTAGAATTCACTGCCTGCAGGTGTGCAGCCCTCTTGTATCCATGAGGTGTTCCAGAAATACACGAAGAATAACAGAGCAGAAAGAGGAAATGGACTCAGGTCTTTTTTGTTTGTTTGTTTGGTTTTTGCTTTTTTGTTTTATTTGTGATACGCGGGCCTCTCGCTGTTGTGGCCTCTCCTGCTGCAGAGCACAGGCTCTGGATGCGCAGGCTCAGTGACCATGGCTCACGGGCTTAGCCACTCCGTGACATGTGGGATTTTCCCAGACCGGGGCATGAACCCGTGTCCCCTGCATTGGCAGGCGGACTCTCAACCACTGCGCCACCAGGGAAGCCCTCAGGTCTTTAATGATATCATTGATCCTGTAAATTAACCAATAGAAAAGCCACCCTTTCCTGGACCATTCTAGCTACTTGAAATAATAAATATTTTTACTTTTTTTTCCAATTTTTTGTTGTTGTTCTTCTTTTTTGGTAACTTATACCTGAAATCATCTTCACCGATAAAAACATACCTATTGAGAAAACATTATTCTCATTGCTGAAATCTTATATGAATGGCTTATTAATAATTAACTAATTGATGAATCAAATTATAGACAGGGTAAAACAGAGCAATTAAGACTGATTTATCCCTTATATGTTCATATAAAATCCATTAACTGGACTTCCCTCATGGTCCAGTTGTTAAGACTCCATGCTCCCAAAGTAGGGGGCATGGGTTCAATCCCTGGTCAGGGAAGTTCCGCATTCCACGGGGCACAGCCAAAAAAAAAAAAATTAAAAATCCATTAAATGTGTATTATGTGTTACACATTATTTGAAATACTGTAAATCACAAAAGGTTACAAAAGAAATAATCTCTACCCAAAAGCATGATTAAATGAGGTTGTAAAATTACAACCAAGGTGTGTTTGAGCCATGTGTGAACTTGCAAAGAACTTGTACACTTATTTTCTGCAAATGGATTCTTTTCAAGCTTTGTTTATATGCAGTTATTTGAAAGAATTGAAGAGTCAGTAAAATTATTTTTCAGATAACATCTTATTTCCTCACCTGTAGTTTGGGAAATCTATAAACAGTTTTTGGAGAATAACAAACAATAAACATTTGCAAGTGAAAAATCTATCAGACTATGTTGAAAAATAAATGTATAAAGAAAAATGAGAGAGAAACCAGATTGAATACACTCAGTTGTCCAGGAAATTACCAATTATATATAAAATTTAATACTGGGGATATTATTACTTATAACTCCAGGGATCTGGGTTAGTCCTGAAATAGCTGTGTGGTTTTTATCAAATAACCACTTCTCCAGGTAGTCTTAATTTTACTCAAATCAAATCAGACAGCCAGAGTGCTAATAAGTGATTTGGTCCCTTGGAAATCTGTCTTTCATTGAGGAAAGTAATAAAAAGAGGTAATTAGATGTCACTAGGGTATTTTGAGGACCTATGTCTCTACATCATAAGAAACTCCTTAGAGGCATTACATTCAGATATTAGTATCAATAAAACAAACAAGCATGCAAATAAATGAATTTTACTCCCCCTATACAAGTGGTTTCTTTTTAGCTTAAACAATTAAGAATCTCAATATAAAACATATTTTCTCTTTTGATTTTGCCACCAAGAACTTACTGAGATAAACTTGAAACCTCTATCCCGTTAGCTTGCTCTCACCACCCTGTCAGCTTTATTAAGATATAATTGACATATAACATTGTGTAAGTAAGGCATACAAGGTGATGATTTGATACACTTATATATTGCAAAATGTTTACTACAATGAGGTTAATTAACAGGTTTTTCACCACACATAATTACCATTTCATTGTTGTTGCTGTTACAATGGAACATTAAAGGTCTACTGTCACAGCAACTTTTGAGTATAGAATACAGTATTATTAACTATAGTCACCATGCTATATCTTATTCACCTCATAACTGAAAGTTTGTATTCTTTAACCATCATCCCCCTGTTTCCACCGCCCCTCAGCCCTGGCAACCACCATTCTAACTTCTGTTTGACCAAAGTGAGTTGATAAGTATCCCCGGCTTTATATTACCCCTGACATTCATCGTTTTCTTTCTTCTATGCCTCAGCTCCCTCATCTGTGTATTCTAAACTCATGAACTGTATCTATTTTTGTTAGTTTTCGTCAGTTGAGAGCAGATAAATGTCTGAGTTTTCTTAACTATAAGTTAAGAAAATGTGCATAGATGAGCTGTGTGACATCTTTGAATTTTTAATGTTGCATTTATCTATTTCTTCTTTCATTTAATTTGTTGTTAATAAGTGGTGACATTATTTATTGACTTTGATATTTCAAAGGAAGCCACTTCAGCCTTAAAAAAAACATGAATCAAAAAAAAATCATTTGAAGTAAAAAGATTAGTTGTACTAATCCAAACTTGTCATTAATAAAGGTAATTAAGAAAATATCTAGTTAAAAAATCTGTAAGCATATATTTTATTAGCATTAGCTTTACTTTCTTGTCTGTGAAACTAATGGCTATTATACCACAGTATATTCATTTTTCTAAATATAGTGATATTTTATAAAAGTTAATAATTACAACTTGTCATGCTCTGATTTGTCTAATGGCACACTTTTAAAGAATTATTTAGGCATGGGCAATTTCATTTCCTTAATCACGTTCATATATCAATGAGGCATGCAATACTATGTATCTCTTACAGTATTAAAGAAGAATATTGTTTTAAAATGTGTTCCACACGGACAAAATATGATGTCACTTTGCAACTAAAACACAGACAAATAAAACTAGTTTCTGGAAGTCCTTCAATATAAAATTAAGCTGCAGAAGTCTATTTGGGAGATTTTCTTTTTTTTTTTTTTGTGGCACGCGGGCCTCTCACTGTTGTGGTCTCTCCCGTTGCAGAGCACAGGCTCCGGACACACAGGCTCAGCGGCCATGGCTCACGGGCCCAGCCGCTCTGCGGCACGTGGGATCTTCCCGGACCTGGGCACAAACCCGTGCCCCCTGCATTGACAGGCGGACTCTCAACCACTGCGCCACCAGGGAAGCCCTGGGAGATTTTCTTCCACATCTTTATCCTCTTCAATACCCCTTGGAGTACATTTCAAATGTGGATATCAAGTCCCATAAAATGGAGAAATGCATTGGTCTAATTGTATAAAATAAAATTTAACTGTAAAAATTCAAATGGCATATTTCTAATCTCTTCTGACTTTTGGTGATAGGACTAAGAATAAGAATTAGAAAGAACTGGTATTTTATGTAACACAAATCCTAATGCTTTCAAATGAAAACTTTTTTTTCTCATAGACCAAAGCAACAGCAGTGATTAGTTTAGGTTCAGGGAAATTGGAACATCTGGCATGACATTCCTATTACACAGCTATTCCCTGTTGTCTGCAGCCGAAACGCTTAGGCAAACTTTGGCATGAGAGTCTATTACATTTGCTGTACCAGACTGTTCCCTTCCTCATTTGCCAAATAGTCTATTGTCTAAATTTCCACTTAATCCTTATGAAAATAATATTTTGCAACTTGTAGAATATTTCTATAAGCTCTCCACAGTGTCCTCATTTTGAAATATTTTAAGATTTTTATTATTCTGATTTAAAATAATTTTGTGTAATTTTAAAAAGTTACTTAATACTCACAAATTATTGTTGTTATCTTGATTTTTGTCCACTATTAATACATCCATATAATAGAAATGATTGAAATGCACCTTAATTTCCCTTTTACATCATATTCTGAATCACGAGGATATTATCTAGAACATGTAGGGTAGTTGACTGCTTTAGCAAGGCAGTAGGTTTGAAATCCAGGTTTAGATGAAAAAAGAGATATTTCACATTCCTAAGCAGCCAGTCTGAAGGATTCAGAGCAGAGAATTCCAACGTGGAGTGAAGCCTACACCAGCCCATTTGTCTAAGTGATGTTTGTTCTTCAGTAACGGAGTACGCGACATGGCAAAAATAATGCCTTTCCCTTTTAGTGTGAATTAAGAGAAGAAAAAATGGAAGAAAATAGAAGGAAAGTAAGTGACCAAAACTGTTATTTCTTCCATCTCTTGGCTTGGTGTTAGTAAGTTGAGCCGGGGATGAAAGCACAGAGACTGTGGCTATACGGTACAACTGTGTACATGGATGTGATACTATTCACGGCAGTCCTGCAGGGAGGCTCAGTATCATAGCCTGAGGCACAGAGCTGGATGCAGCGTGCAGCAGAGAGTCAGGAGTTCATGGGCAGGAACAGCAAAGTAAGGTCTAGAGCCCTGCTGCCTGTTTTTATAAGAGAAAGGTTTATTGCAACACAGACATGTCCGTCATTTTATATATTGTCTAAGGCTGTTTTTGAGCTTCAATAGATGAGTTGAGTTTGTTGCAATAGAGACCAAATGCCCACAAGTCTAAAAATATTTATTGTCTGTCCCTTTAAGAAAAAGTTTGCCAACCCCTGTTCTAGAGCTTCAAACAGACACAGGTGAGACCTAATATATGGGTCCTGAGCAAGCATAGAGAGAACAGAACTTGTTACACCAGCATGCAAGGAATAGACACTCTAGGAACCATGTCCACAGAACCATGCCTCAGAAAAAATGGAGTATGAAACAGGCTCCTACCACTTCCTAGGACCAATTATTCACAGCTCTTTCCGATACATTGGTAGTTTGAAAAGCGGTCATTGGAGTATTTATACCATGGAAATTGACAAGTGCCACAAATCAGTGCAGGCATGCATTCATTCATTCATTTATTTTTCACGGAGTTTATTTTTAAACATTTACCAGCATACTACTGCTTAGAAAATGAAGAGTCAGAATTCACTGCCAGTATTTAAGGTGATACAGGCTCTCCCACATACCCCAAAACCCATCACATAGATGTGCTGAAAAGAATGACAGAAATCCAAGTGGCTAATTGTTTTTACTTAAAAATAATAAGAATTACCTATGCTTTTAATTATTACCCTAGCCTAGTTTTAAAACAGGTATGCTTAAAATCTCTTGATTTATTTAATTATTCATTCCCTTATTTATTTATTTGTTTATTTATTCATTCATTCATTCATTTATTCATTCCTGTATTTCTGTGTTTCTGTTACCTGGCAGGTCAGCTCCTTAACAAAACCAAATGAGTTAACAAATTTGTTTCTACAAATTAGATTTTACTGTAAGAAAATTTCCAAATACACAATGTTTATATATGCATATATACATTAAATTGTATTAAATGGAAAATATTAAATACACAGGTTTTACATTGTTTTTAAAGCTTAAATACCATGAATGTTTCTCATAGCATTAAATACTCTTAAAAATATCATTTTAAAAAACAAGCTCATAATTTTTTTTTACTTTCTCTTTTTATATGATTAAATATGATTTTTATTTTTTATTTAAAATATTCGTGCAGGAAGAAATTAGGGGTCTTCATCACCACCTAGAAACTGAGAGGCTGTTTCCTGGGCTCAGTAAGTTACCTGAATAAAACATAACTTGCAACTTTTAGGTTGTTTGCACATAAAACATCAATTGATAAGTTTCTTTCATCTTTGATTCCATATTTCTGGAGAAAGTTTGACCAAGTTTCATGCTAATTTATCCTTAGCTGAAAGTATTACAGACAACTTCATACTTTGCCTAATTAAAGGATAACTATTTTTCAATACAATCAGAACTCAACAGTGATTCAGAAGCAATACCTTACCCTTAATACCATCAGCTTCAAGTCATCAACATGAAAATCCTTGATAAGTTTGAGAAGATGCCGCTAGGAATCAATTAATTGATGTTCCTAGTGCCTAAGAGTTTCAAAATTCGACTTCACTTTAGTTCCTTGCACCACTGATTGATTTTTGAAAATCCATGTTTATTTTTCCTCTGTCCAAAGTGTTTTATGGAATGACACTGACTCTTCAAGACTGTTATGTAGAGTCTTCTTTTTTCACCTTGAAGGATACTCACCCATTCCCTCCCCACCTTTCTGCCTTAAATTCTTAAAAAGCATTGCTTTGTCACAGATTCATACGCAGGTGTTCTTGTTGTTTGGAGATCATGGGAAGAGCTTGATTTTGTATGGCCAAGAGTTTGGAGGTCAGAATGGAAATGGCGCTGAAGTTTCCCCAGTCATGGTCACATCTACCTGGTCTATTCCTGACACTTGTTTCCACCATATATGGCACAGGTGTCTGAAGATTTGCCATGCTGGCTTGAAGCAACTCTTCCCTGGAAATGTCCAGGAGAAAATTTGACCTGGCTGACAGGTGTTCATGGGCTGCCAATACATCTTCAAGTTGCCCAGAGTTTTGGTTCAAAGGAAAACTTTTCTTTCACGTTTTCAAGTACAGATGGAGTCACATATGCAGAACCCAAAAAGACCTGGCTGGCAATTTTGCTGAGAGCTGAGTCATCTGAGCTGTCAACAGGTAGATAGATGTTTGATGTGTAAACTTCAAATCAAACAGACTCACATCCTCTTTAGGTTGCAAAAGAGGTTTAAAGAGGGGGCTCTCCCTTCCCAGTTAGCAGTTCTTCCAAGTTAATATATCTGAAGAATGGATGAGCTGGAACTTCTCCAATGTCCCCAGGACCAGCTCCAAGATGAGAAGCAGCATTTCTTTTCAGCAGCTTTTTAAGCAGATCGCTGGCTTCTTCTGTGAGGTAGGGAGGCAAATTGAGTTTACACTTGAGGATTTCATCAATTGTTTTCTTTCTCTTCTCCCCAATGAAGAGGGTACTCCAGTCAACATGTCCTGTATCAAAGCTCCCCAGCTACACTAATCCCCAGCACTACTGTGGCCACTTTTCATCAAGACTTCAGGGTCCATATATTCTATTGTTTCACAAAATGTGTGTGTGACTGTTGCATCATGAATAGATTCTTTGAATAGTCCAAAATCTGTTAGTTTCCATGAACTTGGTGATTAAGCATAACTTTCTCCGACATCAGGTATATGTAGATAATCCCCCTTTGATGTAAATGTCCCAAAGCCATGGAGATTTCTGCCAGTAAAAGCAGGTTGTGTCTTCCATAAATATTTCCTCTCTTTCTAACTGCATAAGTAATTCTCCTCTGCTGAGATACTCAAGGATGAAGTAGAATTTTCCATCGGTCTGAAAAGCATAAATTAAATCCACAAGGAAAAGGTACTTTACTTTCTCCAGAATATTCCATCCTACTTTTTATATGAGTTGTGTCTTTAGCACTTTTTACTATCATTGTCTTTTTAAGCACCTTCATGGCAAATATTTTCTGAGTTTTTGCTCCTGTTACTTTTCTTACTTGTAAAATCTCTCCACAGACCCCTTTACCAAGTACCCAAAGTAGCTTGAAACATTCTTGCCTGACTTTTTCTGGCCCTCTGTTCACAGTAGTTTCTGAGATTTCAAGTTTCTCACAATGCTCCATGCCAAGGGCATAAGGTCTAACTCCCCCAGGGTCCATGCTTTCATTTAACCGACTGCTCTCCTCCAGCTCATCCTCAGAACCTGTATCCTCTGGCTGGTCCAGACTATTTCAAACACTCCTGCCATGTCCTCAGCTTCCCTGTCTTAGAAATCTGGTGCTGGATAAAAGCCATCTTGCCTCCTTTATCGCCTCAAGGGCCTGGACCCTCCATTGCTACAGCCATCTCCAGCTGCTTGGGCTATCTATCTATCTATCATCTATCTATCTATTTATCTATCTATCTATCTATCTATCTATCTATCTATCTATCTATCATCTATCTGTTGTCTAAGAGGAGGTTAAGTTAATGCAGAGTCTAGGCAGCAAAACAGGCTCAGTCCATGATCCCTATCTGAAATGACTAAATGGCAACATACTTTCTGAATAGAAAACAACACAGAAGTAGAAGTTTGCAGTTGAATATTTTGTCTCTCTAGGGGAGATAGGAGGAAGGTGGAAAGTAAGACATTCAGCAAGCAATCCTACAATTTGAACACTCAATGCTACCTGAAGCTTACTTCCTCTGCCCAAGAAATCCATGTTTCTCTAGATTCTCTAGATAGATGTCAAGAATTTGTCAAACTGTTGTTCAAATTAAAAACAAACAAAAAACGACTACAGATCAGACATTTTCAGAGCACGAATTTTGTCATTTACCTAAAATCTCTAAAGTAAAGAATATGAGTGTGTTTAATCGCCAGCCAGAAGCAAAAAATAATCACTGCCAATTTTAAGAAATGTAAACTTTTTAAGCAAAATTCTCCTGTTTGGATACTTACTTCATATGAAAGTTTTAACTACTTTAAAAATTCTTTATGCAAATATCTTTAACATACATCTTTATAATTCCTCTATTTCTTTAAGTAAGATTATTTAAAGTAGAGAAGCAAGGTAACATGATATTTATGTGTGTGACCTGTTGAGACAGACACCATAGTTTTGAAATCTGGCCCCAAGAATTATCAGCTGTGTCCCTGAGTTTATCTCACCCCACAGTGCTGCAGTTTTCTTATCTGTAAAAGAGATTAAAAGTGATTCGTACTCCATAGGCTTGGCGCAGGTTACTATATATAAAATATATATAGTACTTTCACCATAGTATTACTCAATATCTATGGGCTATAATACTAAGTAAAAAACACATTTTAATATTTTGACATATATTACCAAATCATCTTCTAGAAGTGAGGCATGTTATCATTCTTTGCTTCATCGACTGAGATATGAAAGACCAATTTTCCAATATTCTTAACATCTCTTATATACTAATTTTTATTCTTCTTTGACTTATGGTATGAAATGTTATTGTGCTCAAATATGCAATTCTTGATTAGTAGTAAGTTTCTTTTCATAATTTTTTCTTTATATTTTTTCTCTTTCTGCTTTTTATCCATTTAGGGGTCATTTATATGTGTTTTAAAAATCATTCTGCAAAAGCTTTTTAAATTAGTAGTCATATATAAGCCTTCATAAAGTAAATGACAAATATTTTAAAAACATTTTCTTCTACAATTTTTTTTCTGATGCTTTATTTTGGTCGTGTAGCTTATACTATATATTTTTTTCTTTGTGATCTCTCTTTTCCTCTGTGATATCACTTTTATGCTTTGATATAATCTGATCTCAAAATCAAAAAATATACACTCATGTCTAGTTTATAGTTTCATTTTTTGCAATTAATTACTTTAATCTTCTGGTATTTATGCTATAATATAACATGAGACTCGAGTATACTTTGATTGTTTTCTAAGTTGTTAACCTATTATCACAAGTCCTCTGACATTTTATGTAATCATTATCATTTGTTTCTATCTTATCTTGACTGTACCATTAAGTTGTCTATCAATTCAATCTGTCAGTTGTTGAGGCAAAATAGATTTTTTTTTCATTTTTGAAGCTTTATGTAATATAAATTGATAACTATAGGGGAATAATTTTTTCCTTTCCACTTACTTTCATATTCCCTCCCTTGCAACAAGAGTGTGAGGTTGTGTCCTAATCTTGTCCACTCTCTGATCTAAAGTAAAGTCTTCTGGAGGATTTCTGGAAAGGTATGCCTTCCTGATTAAAAAGAAAGAAAAAAAAAGTGATGAGCAGACAGAAAGCCACCTTTTTATATCCCGGATTGGACCTGGTCACATAAGTATGTGATGCTGGATCTATAGGACCACCTTTTTGTGAATAAGAGAACAGTATGAAGATGACCTAGAATCCAGGCATGGTTGAGAAGCTGAGTTATATAACCCTTGAACCACTTGCTCCAGACATCTTTTAATACTGAATAATTAAAATCAATAATAATATATCCTGCTCCTAAAACATTCTAGCTGATATATTTTCTCTAGCCATATCACTGAATCAACATGTCTTTATTAAATCAGTTGTCGATTTGATTTTCTTTCCCCAGTTCCTACCAAGTAAAAACCAAAGTCCTAAGGGTCAACACTCAAAATTCCTTAGAATCTCTCCTCTATTTTTCTTTCAGCCTCATCTCTGGCTATTTATCAGTGGAGCTACATATTCAGATTCCCTTCCCTTCCTCAAGATTACAGCCTCATACGCTGTTGAATCAATCCTAGCTAGAACATCTTTCCTACTCATGCCTTTTTACTGAAATTCTTTCTTGTCTTCAAGAACAGTCATGAATTCCAATGGAGTTATGAACATGTTTTCTCTTATCACAACTGAAATATGAAGCCTCTTTACCCTGAACACCAACAACTGTTTGTTTATATCATTTGAATGGCAATTTTCCACATGAGAATTGAAATCACTTACAGACCCACAGCTTGTTGTGTACACTAACACAAATTTAATATTCTATAGCCTGCAATTAATATGAATTTAATACTCCAGAAAATTTTTACCCAGGGAGATGAAGTTATAATAACTTCATTCATTGTTTTAGGAACTTACCGAATACCTGGTTATCTGAACAATAGAGTAGTCTACTTACCCATAGCTCCTTGTCAGAATAATAAAGCTCGATTTAGCTGAACAAACAAATCTTTACTCTTCAAGACTCACTTCAAACCCTTCTCTCACTGTGCCCACCAGTCCTAAACTATTACAGCCAAACTTTGCCCAGCCCCAAACAGGTCCCCTGTGATGGAAATTTGGGGAAATAGAATCAAAAACAAAGTCTCCCAACCCAGAAATTCTTTCCACAAAGGTAGTAGAGAAAGAGAACACTTTCATTATTGAATAAACATTAATTAAACCAGAGTGTGATGTGCATTACAAGCAATCTGCTAAGATATTTCTAAAACAAAAATAAATCTCACTCTTTTACACAGTCATGCATATACAACCCGTTACATGTTTACAAGGTAAGTGATAACTAGTCCTCAAGTCAGAGGACTTAACAGCACCATTTATCACATATAGTTCATCTTAACTTTGCCTTATTATGGGGGTGTCGTCTGTGTGAGTTAATTGGCATTATCCAGAGGAAAAACAAACTTCAGGTATCTTTATGATAATAGGAAGTAGTTTTGCACCTTGGAGTAAAGTGCCCACACAAATAGGCTCCTACCCTCCCACAGAGACTGGGAGTAAGGGATGCTATCTCTCATGATGAATACATTTCAAAGAAATAGTCTCTAAGTCCTTGAGAAAGACATTCCTAGGTCATAAACTAATAAAATACCAATCTAGCTTTCAAAGGATTTATATACATTTCAAAGAGAGGAGAAAGTACTTAAAATTGCAAATTTTCTAAAGTAAATGCTCAAAGAAAAAGGAGAAAACTGAGATCTCCAAATCTTTCTGAATATATTGCCATTGATGTCTCCCTTCTGAGACCCTACTAAGACTCAACACAGGGGCTCCCCCTACTGAAGTAATAAACTTGGCTTTACTTTATCCACAAGTTAGCATGGTGATGGCATTTTCGGGGACCTGGCAAGTGACACCCACTATTCGGCAGGCGGACTCTCAACCACTGTGCCACCAGGGAAACCCTTATACTAATATTTGAATCTTCTACATATCTTCTACTAGACTATAAGCTACCAGAAAGTAAAAAATATTTCCTATGTAAGTTAATATTTTCTTTTTCTTTTCTCTGTGGCTAGTATAAGGCCCTATAGTCATTTGAATATTCAATGAAAGAGCAGATTTTCTTTCATGGTCTCTACAATATCTTGTCCATGTTTTGTGATGTAAGTAGGACAAAATTAACTGGTTCTTCCCTGCAGACAATTTATATAATTCCCTCTTACTCTGAACACAATTTTATCACAAATACAAATGTAAGAATAACATCTGTCCTCTAATGTAAACAGAAAAATGACTGAAAAAATCAATTACAAAATGCCTGCTATAAAAAATTAGCATTATTTTATCATATCAATGGTAAAATATATGCAAATAGCACTATTTAACCAGACAGAAGTTACTAGGTTTCCTAATGGATTTTTACAATTACTTCTTATTCATTGATGTATCCCTTCTAGTTCTGATCCTCATGATTTTTCTCTGGTTCTCCATTTTTTTTAAAGAATATTCTTTTTAAAAAGCACTTCAGAGATGCATAAATGAGATGCTTTCTGAAAATGACCTCTCCAAAGAGATCTGTTTTGAGAGAAATTTTAAGCCCTTTCATTTCTAATTAACCCCCTACCCAGGGATTGTACAGTTTCTCAATCATCATAAAAGCCAGACTTATTTCCTTTAAACATTCTATAGAGCAATGGCTCCTGCTGTGACTAGACAAAGGCAAAATGCCAATACAATGTTAGCCATGACCTTTTTTCTCTACCAGAGTCATTAGGCAGTAGCTACTTCAGGATCACAGATGAAACAGTAACACTCAAAATGGTAATAAAAAAGTTCAGTTCTAATTAGGGAGAAAAAAACTGATACTGCAATTTCTTACTTGATACTTTCATTTAACTTACAGGAAGCCTGCTGGAAATGCTGAAAAACATGCTGGGGAGTTTATTTGACCTATACATTGCAATTACCAAATATCTGCCTAGATAGGCAATTAAAGTGAGCTAATAAAGAGCTTGCATTCAATGAAAATATCATCCTCAAGTGGAGTAAGACATTTACATAATTCTAAAAACATTTGGGAGAGTTAATCACGTTTCTTTTCTACGTGTTTCTTTTCTTTTCTGAGTCATGTCAGTTTTTGTAATTCTAGAATTTAGCTTTCTTTTCCAACTTAGATAACTACTCTCAGAGGAATTAATTATGGATGCTATTCTTCCCAGATTTAAATAAATAAAAAGGAATTGGTAAACATAATATGCTATCCCATATTATAGTCTTAAAGATAAATGCATAAATTAAGATTCAAATATAAATATTTGAAAGGAAAATACACTCTTTTTGAGCTAGTATGTAACAGGGGCATCTAAGCTTGTCTGAGACTTCAGAGAAGGTCTCAAAAAAAAAATGATTTAAGTCTTGAGAAATTAAGATTCAGGTGACATTTCTGGGCAAAGAGGGGTAGAGGAATAGTGTTCCAGCACTTGGGAGCTCTGTGATGTGTAAAAAGTTCAAGGAACCAAAATAAGATCAGAGGGACTGGATGTAGATTTGTGGTGTGGATTTCATCTGGAGAGTGATCCAAGAAAACATTTAAAAGAACTTTGAGGTTATATGCAGCCTATAATATATCCTACAACCAAGGATAAACTTTAAAGGGTCTAAAAATAGCACTTGAAAAGTATGGAAGTATCTGACATATGTTTTAATGAGGTTATAACTTAAAAATTTACAAGCATCCAGACACTAAATAGAAATAATAATACTTGGAGTTCCATATACTTCCTTCCAGGCCAAAGGGAAGAGGAGCAAACAGGTGTTAGGGAGATGCAGAGAGGAATTCTCTTAGTCACATGGCTAATTTTCCAGAAACATCTGTTTTGAGCCAGGGGCAGGTATCTGTAGGAAGTCTTCTGAAAACTTTAATGTCATTTTGCCTGTTGGGCTATTATGGAATGCAAATCTTAAATTATAGTACTAAGTCAATTAAACCAATTAGGTTATATTTTCAACTTTCAATGTCTAGATAAACATTCTAAAAATTACTTGTAATTAATAATTATGTAAATATGATATTTAATGTTCAAATAGTAAGATTGGTTTTCAAATGTGGCTTGCTAATAAGCTGATCTCATTTACAGTGTACAGAGAAATAAAATATGAATGGCTTATTTTTTTGTAAAGTAACATCTTAAAGGAACTGATGCCACTCAGGACTAAAATATAAAATAACTAAATCAAATCAATAAGTCACTGGATTACTGAATTGAACCACATTGTCAAATCCTTTAGTATCTGCTAATGTTAAAACTCTTCTTTATGGCAATAAATAAAATTCCACTTTTTTGGAAGATGAGTTCAATCACCTAGTAACACAGGGAGTTCATAGGTTAAATAAAAACAGACATATATTTCACTATTGCAGACCACCTACCATCCATCAAAGATTTTTAAAAAATGAATTAAACTGAAAATCATCATTTTTCAGAAAGGGAACAAGAAAAATTGCTACAAGACTTACCTGTCATTTTGAAATAAACTCGTCTCCTAAACGTTGCCTCTGATGACATTAAGATTGAAAGAAATGTCGCTGAAGGCTCTCCCCTCTGAATCACAGGGCATTAGATCACATAGTTCAAAGATAACTTTTCTCAGTAGCTGACAGTGCTATTCTCTTACTGAGTAAGATACTATTACTACTATTGTTATACATATATTACATGTGTTTGGCAGTAAAAATCCAGTTAAACAATAGAGATAACTGAAATGATGCTTTGTGTCATTTTATTACTTTTTTCTACATTCAGATTAATATTGTGATCAGTTCCTAAGGATTTGAATTCAGAGTCAATGAAAGCTTAAAAGATTTTACGTTAACAAATTAAGATTTAAATATCTTCCAACAAATCATAATATGAAATTGAGAACCTGGAAAATATACTTGCTTTTCTAGATCCTATCTTGTGCAATTAGGAGCACTCTGAGAGGAAAACATTCTAAACATATACACAAGCCATAAGACAACAGAAGCTAGAAACATGTGACCATAACATAGGCTGTCTGTGTTAATTCACTATGCCATTCATAAAGCCCCGGAGATAGTGAATCTTAACAATTTGCTCAGAGTTTTAGTCTATTTCTTACTATTCCTCATCATGCAGTTTTTATGTAATCAGAATTACCTCTTTATTCTTTCTCAAACAAGCCAACTTTATTCTTGTTTCCCCACCTTTGCAATTGCACTTACCTTTACTTCGAAAATATTTTGCTTCATCCTTTCGTTATCCAGATGCCAAATCTCCACAATATGGCAAAATCCCACCTGTAAATATAAAGATTTTCCTGATTACTTTTCTTTATTGCAATAGGAAACATTCATTTTTACTACAGAAAAAATGACTCTATGGGTTGGCAGAATGTAGGTTATAGGTCAGTTTTGGGTTAATTGAGCTCTGCTGAGTTTGGCTGGACTTGACTGGACTCAGATTAGCTCCATGCATCATCTAGTTCCAGAACACACTGTGAAGGATTAACCAACATCTGGGATATGTTGTTCTTAAGGAAGAGTTTGAAATAAATTACATAGATGTACCTAAAGATTCAGTGTGAACTCTTGTCTTGTGTAATGTCTACTCTCATTTCGTTGTCTAAAACAAATCACTTACACATGCCTTACATTGGAGGAGGAAATTATACTCTACTTTCTGGGAGATAGGACTATATAATACCCTTAGAAGGGAGAGAGCAGATATTCAAACAATAACATCAATTATTCCAATCTGCACTCTTGATGGCATATAATTGGCTCTCCTCCTGCATGAAAAAATGCACTCAATACTTCCCTTAGGAATAAAGCAAATGCATTTAATTAAGGCATAAAATGCAAAGTCCTACATCCCATGATCTCAATCAAGTCCAAATGCAATTCCTTTTGATCTGGAAACAAATGAACAAATTATACAAGCATATTCCTCATCCACACCCAATATTTTATGGTGAAACAGGGATACTCTAACCAAATAAACATACTCATTCAGATAGAGAAAAAGAAGAGACCCTCAGAGTCACTGCTGCATTGCAATTAATCCATGTGTCACAGTAGTAAAGGTCTGCCATCACAGAATTTAGGGAATATTCTCTGATTAATCCCCAATTTAACCCACTACTGTTTTGGTTACTGATCACCAATCCTTGTTTCTTGTAACTTAGACTTTGCTCTCCTAGAGGCTCTTCTTTCTTCGTCACTCTCCTCAGTCACGTCGGAAAGGCACATGGGAGAATCTGAGCACCGCAGAAGCTGAGTAACTTCCTGTTTCTGCCGTTAGAAAATTGAGAGCCTAAGACTTGTTTTGTATTTTAGTCTCAAACCAAGCTGGTGGCACTTTTGGAGATATAACTTTCAAAAACTTGTTGACATTTAGCTCTTTGACTTCAGTCAGCCCCTTGTGCCAGCAGTCACACCCACAATTCTTTTTGAGATGTATCTCTTGTCTAGATGTCTTGATAGCTATTTTGATCTTACCAGGCTTTTTGGGGACCACACATTTGGTCTCTTTTCTCTGCTTATAAGTCAGTGAGAGGTCTTAACAAAGAGTTTGATGATCACCTCTCCCTCTGTGTCTTGATTTGGTGTTTTCCTTAAGACTTTGTCTTCATTGGCTTTTGTGGCTCAGGCCTTTTCTAAAGTTTGTATTTTACTACTTTAGTTGAGTGTATCTTTCAAACCTGCAAGTCCTGAATTTTGGGAATTCTTTGTTTCATCTCTGATTGCCAACAGCCTAATTCTTTCTTAAATTCATCTCTTTTCTGTGGTATCATTAGCAAAACACAGCTAATAGCCAGTGTAGTGGGCACAAATTCATTAAGTATACTACCTAATTTTAAAATAGGCAATAGTTTTACCAAACAATCTGGCAGAAATAACATTGAATTGTCATTTATCTAAACTTTATTAATGATGTCCACACTGCCTGACACTTGGCTCAAAGTCCATAGCACCCTATTTTAGTTTTATATATACTACAGCAGCACTCTGACTCTAGTATTAATTTCTTTATAAGTCCTGGAATAACAACAATGTCAAAATATCAGTTCTTTACAACATTTATGTTTTGCTTATGTTTTGCTTATGTTACAATAAGGACAAGTTGGCAGTTGCCCTGCTCTGCTCTCCTCCACATGTTTTCTCAGTCTGGGACTAAATAAAGCAACCTCTGTCTGGGGCATGATATTCTTTCCTGGAACAAATAGCACCAAAATAAAAGAGAGACTGAGTCAGACCATGCAATCATACTAAAGTTTTGGTTTTGACATAATAAATATCACATTTACTCACATTCCATTGGTCAAAGCGTACTTCATGGTCAATTTCAAAATGAAGTAAGGACATAATTTCTATCAACGGAGCTCCTGAGTAACTCCTGATAATGAATGGGGATCTATAAAGCGGTTATGAGGGAGAATAAATAGTTGGACAACAATCTATTCTGTTACTGATCCCTTTAATTTTATTTCTTTATACCCTGAAATTTTATATTCTTTTTTAATATAAACTTTTGTTTCAGGTTAGTAAATACTGACTTTCCAAATAGATCATAACTAATTTGATGCTAATTTTTTATCTTCCACAACTTTTAGTATATTTCTGAGGATATGATATTGATTGATTGATTATGAGGCCATATCAGCCCATCCATGTTTATGGATGAGTTTAATACCCCTGCAGGATTTCTACTTATATGTGGAGCAGACAACTCTTTCTCAAATGTTTTGATTCTTACTGTACTACAATCACTTGTATACTTATCAGTTCCATAGGGATAGAGGTTAAATAAAAGCTAATTCATCCTTTTCATAAGCCCTATATGTATATTTTAAAAAGAAAAATTACAACTAAAAGTAGTCTATTTTTGTTTTAAGGAATGTAAACTATATTCAGTAAATTGCTTGAAAACTGTAAATAGCAAGGAAAATATCTGTGACAATTCAGGTAAAGAAAACATAAAATATTTCCTGTATCCCCCGAAAATTTTACCCTTGATGTCAACTGTATGCATTTCTATTACAAGAGAACATTAGTTAGGAATTACAGAAAAGACTTGAGCTGGGGAAAAGTCTATTAGAGAGATTATGAGTCCTAGAAGATTCTCTGAGCAGTTATACTGCCCTTGGGAATCTTCTAGGGCTCCTGAAGTTTCAGAGTTTGGGGAGTTTTGCAGATTTTTTCAATGACATATCGTATTCCAACTCCTATGTATGTGAATTTGTCACACATGATTTGTTATTATTAGTAAACGCTTCCTTATTGATTCAATAAATTATTATTTACATAATTTATGCAGGAAATATTTTAATCATATATGGATAAAAGGAGTACTTACCTTTCATGGTCTAATTATCTAGAAAAGGAGCTTTATAACACAAAATATAAATGTTAAGATAGTTTGTTAAATATGGAACTGAAGTATTACAAATAATATGTAGGACCCAGGAGATCTATCCTAAAGTTACCTGCCTGAGGCAACAAGAGAAAATTTACTTGAGGAATTTATTTCTAAGGTGTATTTTGAAAGATGAGTAAAAGTTCTGTAGCAGAAACAGAATAGGTATTCCAAGGAGGAGGAAATTTTATAACATAAAGAAAAAGGAGTGTAAAATATCATAATAGACTCTGGGAACTATAAGCAATTTTAATTACTAGAAAATAAAGAATAAAGTGTCATATAAAATAAGTAAGTTTGGAAAACAAGGAAAGAGGTAGACTGTGATGGGCTTGGAATGCCATGTTTTGGAACTAAAAATCAACCATGTGGGAAGCAGTGTTAAATACATATAGTCTTTATTCTTCAAAATGCAGATCCTTTTAGCAATGATATGTGATGATATAGTTTTAGGCCTGGTCCTAATTATTGATAGAATTTTTTGTTGTTGTTAAGCAAATGAGAATAAAGATATTTGTGTAATCTTTATTCAAGAATCTGAGTATGTAAAAATTTGAGGAATTTTAAGTCAGTAAAGTATGTCTGACATATTTATATGATGAATGGTCAATCAGAGCCAAAGGACCCAAAATTTGACTTCAGTTGTTTACAAATTTTCCAAATAAATTCTTGAATTCATAAACTTGCCCCCCAAACCTTAAGGATACACCATCAGTTATGATACAACATTTTAACCAGCTGTACTTGAATCTGATGCACACTTATAAGAGAGAAACTTCATAATTGACACATATCCCAAGGAGCTTTTCTCATCTAAATCAGCCACTCACTTTGAAATTGTGACATTATTATCAACAAATTGCTCAGCAATGCTTAAAACTGTGATTTTACTGAGTTGAAGGCATTTTAGCCATGGAGAATTAGTACAGTCTGAACCTATCTACAGCATAATCAAGTCTAGGGTTAAAGACAGCTAATCTTTTAAACAAGCTCAGCAAAGGAGTTTTTCCTCTGCAGTTACAAGTTCATTGGGTTCATAGCTCTTGTCCCAGAAGAAAGAAATTGCAACCATGTCAACCACAGCTGAAGAGTGTAATTTATTAACTAACAAATTCATCTGAAATACCACCTCAGTTATATTTTCCACACCTATATTAAAATAAATAAAATTTCCATAATCATCTTTAAATTTTCCCTAAAATGATTTTTAAGAGCATGGATGTCAAAATATCTCTCACTTTTTAAATTCCTTCCACACGTCTAGTAGTGAATCTGATTTACAAACGCAGAACAGACTTCCATAATATAGCATATAGTGGAAGCTGGTACACAGACCCTTTTGACTATATGAGTTGTTTATGAATGGAGGCCCCAAATTGTATATTATTTACTTGAAGGTGGTTAAGACCTACCTTACAAGAAAAACTAGTTCATCAGGCAAAACACACCTCTTAAAAACAGGAAACAAGTAGAACATAGGGATAACACAGATTAGATTTCTTTAAGGAATGTCTGTTAAATAACCTCATCTTGGCCTCAGAAGTACAAAAGAGGTTGCCCAGTGATCTCTTATTGCCAAGTGAAACCTCACTGTGGGTTGATTTTTAGAGGTAAATAGAAAGTAACTTGAAAGTAAGTTATCTATAAAGCCAGGATGATTGTTATTCAGTGTTTCGTTCTTTACTATTAGTTTTAGAAATACTTCCTTGAGGTTTATTTCTGCATATTAATAAAATATATCCCTTTTATATTATTTATAGAGGAAGTTTTAAACTTTAATTTTAAGATAACACACTACTTCTTTTGCAAGGCTACCACAAAATGTTGAGGTTTTTTTTTAATAAGTTGCTTAATCCAAAACCTTTTATTTCTAAATTAGACATTTTTTAGTGGTCATATGAAATGTACAATAGATATGTTTATTGTATAAACCTCTTCTAATTCAAATTTAGAGAAAGCATTCAGGTGATCTAATCGGTAGGGAGTTCATGATAAGTAAAGATGGGGGCAATGATTCTTTTAAATTACAGGAAACTAAAAAACACATGTGCTAAATTAAGTGATATAAAAAATTTATTTCCTCAAGTTACCATTTACTGTGTCAGAAACCAATTGTATCACTATCTTCTTTAATAGCTTTTCATCCTAATACCTTATTTGAATAGATCTATTTTTTATTTTTATTTTTTAGATCTATTTTTTTTTTTTTTTTCGGTATGCGGACCTCTCACTGTTGTGGCCTCTCCCATTGCGGAGCACAGGCTCCGGCCGCGCAGGCTCAGCAGCCATGGCTCATGGGCCCAGCCGCTCCGCAGCATGTGGGATCTTCCCGGACCAGGGCACGAACCCATATCCCCTGCATCTGCAGGCGGACTGTCAACCACTGCGCCACCAGGGAAGCCCTAGATCTATTTTTTATTTTTATTTTTTAAATCTATTTTTTTTTTTTTTTCGGTATGCGGACCTCTCACTGTTGTGGCCTCTCCCATTGCGGAGCACAGGCTCCGGCCGCGCAGGCTCAGCAGCCATGGCTCATGGGCCCAGCCGCTCCGCAGCATGTGGGATCTTCCCGGACCAGGGCACGAACCCATATCCCCTGCATCTGCAGGCGGACTGTCAACCACTGCGCCACCAGGGAAGCCCTAGATCTATTTTTTATTTTTATTTTTTAAATCTATTTTTTTTTTTTTTTCGGTATGCGGACCTCTCACTGTTGTGGCCTCTCCCATTGCGGAGCACAGGCTCCGGCCGCGCAGGCTCAGCAGCCATGGCTCATGGGCCCAGCCGCTCCGCAGCATGTGGGATCTTCCCGGACCAGGGCACGAACCCATATCCCCTGCGTCTGTAGGCGGACTCTCAACCACTGCGCCACCAGGGAAGCCCTAGATCTATTTTTTAAAGTAATTACTTACTCAACAATTCAGCTAGATAAAACACAAAGGCAAAAACCTCATCACTATAACACATCTTTAGCAATGGAATCATATGCAAAATTCCAGCAATGTCTGTAGTCCAACATCTAATCATGTACATAACCATTACTTATTTCCCAAAAGTGAGTGTCAAGTTAATTAGGACTTTTATTAAGTTCTTCATCCATACAGCAAATGAACTCTGGTCAGATTTTGGAGTAAACTGAAAGACTACTCTACATGGGACACTAAATGCATTCCAAGATTTTATTATCTGAATGTGTTGCTACTGTAGTGCAAATCTTTTAAACAATTATCAATACTATCCTACAACTCCATGTACTCTTTTGACTTAAACACTCACGATGGTAAAAAATGGTACAGATTAGATGGAGCCAATGAGTTCTCTGTGCTCTGGGCAAGTCTCTTTCTTCTCTCTCTCCACAATGTCACCACTGTAATAAGTCTTGGAGAGCATGGACAGAAATTTCATTTTTCCCTTTGTCTTTGTGCATCAGTAATCATAAGATACCCAGAAAGCCTAAGTCATGCATCATTCCTTGAAAATACATCTTTATATGGACCTGTATATTGTTTAATCTGACCCCATCTGCCATTGTCCCCAACTTCTGAAATCCTTCCATTGTGTCCTCTAAAATCACGATTCATTATAAGTAAAAAAGGAAAAAAAAAATAACCCCAAACTCACCTCTCATCATTTTTTTAATTTTTATTTTTTTACCTTTTTGCTTCAAATGATACTTGGCTTTCACCTGAAATCGCTGTTTTACGTGCAGCTCTCATAAAACCAAACCTGACGGAGGATGATTACCTGTCTTGCTCCTCATTTCCTCAGGCTGAACCCACCCCCTCATTTCTGCCTTGAAACACTTCTTATCTGATTTTACTACCTGTTCTTCATTCTTTTTTTCACTTATTTAAAGAGTTTGTGATCAACCACCCTTCATTTCTTTAAGATTTTACCTCTTCACTCATTGAATCTCACTCTTACATTGACCCTATCACATGTTTTCTTGATATCAGTATATATATAGATGAATCTTTCACTTGTGTGTGGCATCAGTGCTGTTACCAAATACTCTGGTTGTCTTCTGTTCAGGTAGGACTGCACTTTCTAGCCCCCTTGTTGTTGGGTGTGGCCATTTGCCCAGCTCAATGAATTCTGAGAAGTGATTTAATTGGCCCTTGAAGCTGAAGCATTTAGTCAAATGGAGATTCTCCAGAGTCTGATACAACCAACAACCTTCCACTGCTGCTGATGTGATGGAGCTGTAACATGAGCAAGACATAAACTTGGATTGTTTTAAGCTGCTGAGTATTGTTTATCTTATTTTCTGCAACAAAACCTAGGTTATTTTAACTGATACACCTGGTCTCTCCATTCTTCGCACTCTTATAGCAAAAGGCTTATCTTGGTTAAATTTTATTATCTATTATAACTAAAATCATGAAGCCGAATATGGCTGAAAAAGAATAATCTGTTTTGCTAACTGGCCTGACTTTAAACTCAGGCCTGCTAACCACATGTGACCCCTTAATGCTACCCTGCAATCCTGCCACATTTTCTTAGTCCATTTAACTTCCTACTCAAAAGCAACTATTATATACCTTTTCCTCTGTCCTCAAACATCTACTATAGTTTATAAATTATCACAGTACTAGAAAATATAGTGTTAGTGCCTTGAAAGTAGACATTAACCATAGTCCACAATCACTGTTTCCACAATGACTTAATAAATATGTTTGGGATACCTAAATGTGAAAGTTAAAACACATAATCCTCAGTTTCTTCCTTTATTTTCTGATTTGATTTATGCATTGTATTTTTTTCAAATTTAAAATAACTATTATTCGTTAAGTGCCTGCTGAGGGCTAAGCAACGCATTACATTCTTTACAAGTGATATCTCATTTAACGTTCAAAATAATGCTATAATGTACTACAATTATTCCCTTTTTCAGATAAGAAAATGAAAGCAAAGATATTAAATACTTTATCTCAAATTACAAGTCCGTCAGTAGTAGATGTGGGATTTGTAGAGGGGTTGATTGTGGATTCCAGAGAACATGAGTCTAACCACTACATAGCTTGCCTCCCACAACATATTGGAGAGAGTCTGAACAGTTTGGTGAAGAAGCAGGAGGGATAAGGAAGGTTATATTGTTCCCTGAGATTCCAAAATTAAGAGCTGTTATGTTGACTTTCATCTAGGAAAGAACACTCTCAGACTTGAGTTCATTTGATAGTGTTTGCTCAGGTACTGGGGGTACAAAGGAAAAAGGATTGTTGCACTGGATTATTCCTAGTAGTTAATCAATGGTTATGATAACTCTAATGACATTTTGAATAATGATATACCCATTTGGGGGTTTAGATACACTTTGTTTTTCTCCAGCTTTGCCGCTTCTTATTTGACTTCAATTTATCCTGATTTCTATTATTACAGTTTATAAAATAGTAATTCTAAACAGCATCACTGAGTTATAGTGAGAACTGGGGAGATGATACATGTGTGAGGGGCTGTGTCATATGTTGCCCTTTCTGAGCCTTAGTTGAGTTTGGGACATGCTGGCTAGGCTGGCCTCTGTGATTAGACTGCCTCCTGAAGATTACCAAATGGATTTCTGGGCAAACATAACTCTGATATTAATCATTATCAAATGCTTACTATTTTTCTAAGCTTGTATCTAACTATTTCCCCAGATTTACAGTCACAGATCCCCATGGGATATAGAAGAGAGAGACTCAAACCCATCTGACAGAATGATGATGGGAATAGAATGCCATAAAACATAGATTACAGAAAAAGATAATAAGATACTTTAGAGAAAAATATGTATATTGATGAGAAAAGACCCTGGTCTGGGGGCTCAGACTGAGCAGGGCCTACATGGTACAGTGGACCAGCCATTTTGTACGGCTGTTAATTAACCTCTCAGCATTCTCATCTTGGGGATATTGGAAAGGAGAAGACTACAATAGCAGGACTGAATCACTGGGGGCTCAAACAATTCTTCTTTGTAATGTTTTTTTACAAGAGTCGGGCATGCAAAAGGGAATATATTTTCCTATCTTCCTAAGAGAGAAGTAAAAACTACAGAAGCAGTCAGAGATGATGATGAACTCAGAGTAGTGACTACAAAGGGAATAATTTCCCCAAGGTTGTCAGAGGTCAAATAACACTGCTCAAGGAAAGCACTGTTCACATAGCAGACCATGGCAGGTGGATTGATGCAGAATACAAGGGATGCAGACAAAAGGCAAAGACATGGTAAGGGAAAACTAGGTCAGAGACCTATAGGCCACCAGGCAGTAATTTAGATTTTTGTGAAACACTTCTACTTTGGGGATTCCTAGAGTCACAAGCAGAATAAGAGCTTAAGGCTTTTATTTTTGGTGGGTGATGTCTTGTGATCCAAAAAATTGGAGACAAACTGCTAAAACTCCTTTCCTATGATCCTTCAGCTAATACATTTTAGGTCACATTTGTTTACACCAAGTAAAATCTCTGGTAAATATCATTATCATCAAGTATTGGTCTCTTCCCTGACAATTCTATAACTCATTCAGGAAAAGTAGGAAAATGGTTTTAGAGTACCAATTTTTATTAAAACAGGAGTTTTTATATTTTAGAGAGCCATATTTTTGGGTTAGAAGCAGAAATGAATTTTGGCTGCTTAATGTAACCTCTATTTTGTCTTCCACTAAAAGCCAGAGTTGCATTCAACTAACCAAACTAAATTTCCACAATGTTTTTGTAAAGCCCTGTTTGCTTATGGTTAGTCCAAATGTGCTAAAAATTGCTAGTCTTCTACCTTCTTTTGTTGCAAGTAAACTTGCCCTAGCAAGTGAATTTAGGGATTATTATACTTTTTCCAATACAAACTGTTTGTGTAAACCTTTCTACATTGTCAAAATAAAGACTTTGTTGAAGGAAAGTGAAATAGGAAAGGACTAAAATAATAAAGTTGATGGATTACCTCAGTATTTCCCAGAATAAATTTTTATTCTCTTATGTTTGGTAGTTTCTTATCTCAGTGGACTATACCTCTACTTTTTATCAATTACCTGAGGGGCACTTCTGTGCAAATACTTTCAATTCTATAGAGTCTTCTAGCAGACCTCCCTGTTACCTTTTGCTCTTTATCTCTGGATTCTATCAGATGCTTTCAAGAGAACTATTCTGCAGCCGACTCTCCAAACCTGAACACTAGATTGTTTCAGATCTTTTCTTCTGTGAAATAGCTAAGGATCCCAAGATACCTATTTGAAAAGCAAGCACCATTTTGTAAAGGCAGGAAACTCTCTTTGATTCACTCACAATAAGAAATCTTTCTATAATGTTTTATTTTTATTAATTTGTATTCTTTTGCAAAATTTCTATGGGGTGAGATATACGTGTGTGTGTGTATATATATATATAGAGAGAGAGAGAGAGAAAGAGAGAGACAGAGACAGAGAGTCAGAGACAGAGACATAGAGTCAGGTTATCTATTCATTGTTGATGACTAAACTTTTAAATACAACATTCTCTACTGTTAAAAATGAGTAGCATTTAAAATATATATATTTCTGTGAAGCAGAGGTTTTTAAATTGGTGTCTTCAGTCATTCCAGAGCTTCATGGGCATAAGAAATCCATGAACTGAGATAGAAAAAAACAGTACATATTTGTCCCCTACTGATATTTAGCTTTTATTTATTTATTTTTTTTCAATTAGAAATGTGGATAATAAATCACTGCAGTATTTGCAGTACTTTGTTACCCATAGAAACCGTACATGTTTTTCTTTTCCTATCCCGTTAGAGATACTGTACTGTATATAGGTTTTACATTCATCACCACTTTGTAATCATAATTATTATATTCTTTCCTGCTAAAACCTACTAATGTATTTAATAATGATGCACTCATATTACTATACCATACAATTTTTAAAGTATTTTATAACTTTATTTCAACATATTTGTGTTTCTTTTTTTCTAATATTTTACTTTAAGGATTTTAAAAGGCCCTATGAAAGAAGCTAAAGGTGTCATACAACCACCAGAAAAGTCCACAAATAAATAAATTAAATAAATAAATAATAAATAAATAAATGTAAACATCCAGTGCAAAATTTCAGAAGTCTAAGAAATCTTAGATTATTGGTATTCTTAAGAAAAGTAAAATAATAATGAAAATTCTTCATATGGTGATTCCAGTTAGTAAAGACTTTTCATTTCTCTGCTATTTGACTGTTATTGTTCCAGTGGCTAGAAAAAAATGTGGTGAAGAAAATAGGCACAGATAGACTACATTTAACTTTGCAATCATGAATTTTATATTTTAGTATGAGACAAAAATAGGTAAAGTTTTAAATTACTATAATAAAATGTGCTAGACTGTGTATTCTTGTCCCTCAGTGCTATCTTCAGTAGTGTTGTTGCGTTTCTTCCCGCTCCCCCACCCCCCTCCCCCAGCAGCATTTCCATTTCACCTTTTCTGCCTCTGTTGAAATTCCCCATCTATTTTCCACACTCCACTAGGCAGTTTACCATATTAATCACAGTTGTTACAAGTTAGCTCTTTGTGCATTCCTACATAGGGGTCATCTCTGAGTCTGGTCCTGTTGATTGCTTTGTCTTTTGGTAATACAATTTTTCCCCTTATTTCTTTCAAGAGTTTTATATTTTGTGATTAAATCTTTGAACTTTGCATGTTGAACAGTCAAGCTGAGTGTCAGGTTCAAGGACAGCTTTAATTTTGTAGTTTATCTGGATTTTTTTTTTTAATGTCTTAAATGGAGTATAATTGCTTTACATTGTTGTGTTAGTTTCTGCTGTATAACAAAGTGAATCAGCTGTACGTATACTTATATCCCCATATCCCATCCCTCTTAAATCTCCCTCCCTCCCTCCCTATCTCACCCCCCTAGGTGGTCACAAAGCACAGACCTGATCTCCCTGTGCTATGCAGCTGCTTCCCACTAGCTATCTATTTTACATTTGGCAGTGTATATATGTAAATGCCACTCTCTCACTTCATCTCAGCTTCCCTTTCCCCTTCCCCGTGTCCTCAAGTCCATTCTCTACATCTGTGTCTTTATTCCTGTCCTGATCCTAGGTTCTCCAGAACCATTATTATTTTTTTTTTTAGATTTCATATATATGTGTTAGCATACAGTATTTGTTTTTCTCTTTCTGACTTACTTCATTCTGTATGACAGACTCTAAGTCCATCCACTTCACTACAAATAACTCAATTTCTTTTCTTTTTATGGCTAAGTAATATTCCATTGTATACATGTGCCACATCTTCTTTATCTATTCATCTGTCAGTGGACACTTAGGTTGCTTCCATGTCCTGGCTATTATAAATAGTGCTGCAATGAACATTGTGGTACATGACTCTTTTTGAGTTATGGTTTTCTCAGGGTATATGTCCAGTAGTGGGATTGCTGAGTCATATGGTAGTTCTACTTTTAGTTTTTTAAGCAACCTCCATACTGTTCTCCATAGTGGCTGTATCAATTTACGTTCCCACCAGCAGTGCAAGAGAGTTACCTTTTCTCCACACCATCTCCAGTATTTACTGTTTGTAGATTTTTTTGATGATGGCCATTCTGACCAGTGTGAAGTGATACCTCATTGTAGTTTTGATTTGCATTTCTCTAATGATTAGTGATGCTGAGTGATGCTGAGCATCACTGTATGTCTTCTTTGGAGAAATGTCTATTTAGGTCTTCTGCCCATTTTTGGATTAGGTTGTTTTTTTGATATTGAGCTGCCTGAGCTGCTTATATATTTTGGAGATTAATCCTTTGTCAGTTGCTTCATTTGCAAATATTTTCTCCCAATCTGAAGGTTGTATTTTTGTCTTGTTTATGGTTTCTTTTGCTGTGCAAAAGCTTTTAAGTTTCATTAGGTCCCACTTGTTTATTTTTCTTTTTATTTCCATTTCTCTAGGAGGTCAGTGAAAAAGGATCTTGCTGTGATTTATGTCATAGAGTGTTCTGCCTATGTTTTCCTCTAAGAGTTTTACAGTGTCTGGCTTTATATTTAGGTCTTTAATCCACACGCAAATCAATCAACATGATACACTATATTAACAAATTGTAGGATAAAAACCATATGATATCAATAGATGAAGAAAAAGCTTTTGTTAAAATTCAACACCCATTTATGATAAAAACTCTCCAGAGAGTAGGCATAGAGGGAACTTACCTCAACATAATAAAGGCCATATATGACAAACACAGCCAACATCGTTCTCAATGGTGAAAAACTGAAAACATTTCCACTAAGATCAGGAACAAGAGAAGGTGCCCACTTTCACCACTATTATTCAACATAGTTTTGGAAGTTTTAGTCACAGCAATCAGAGAAGAAAGAGAAATAAAAGGAATCCAAATCTGAAAAGAAGTAAAGCTGTCACTGTTTGCAGATGACATGATACTATATATAGAGAATTCTAAAGATGCTACCAGAAAACTACTAGAGCTAATCAACGAAATTGGTAAAGTAGCAGGATGCAAAATTAATGCAGAGAAATCTCTTACATTCCTATACACTAATGATGAAAAGTCTGAAAGAGAAATTAAGGAAACAATCCCATTTACCATTGCAACAAAAATAATAAAATACCTAGGAATAAACCTATCCAAGGAGACAAAAGACCTGTATGCAGGAAACTATAAGACAATGATGAAAGAAATTAATAATGATACAAACAGATGTAGAGATATACCATGTTCTTGGATTGGAAGAATCAACATTGTGAAAATGACTATACCACCCAAAGCAATCTACAGATCCAATGCAATCCCTATCAAACTACTGTTGGCATTTTTCACAGAACTAGAACAAAAAGTTGCACAATTTGTATGGAAACACAAAAGACCCCGAATACCCAAAGCAAACTTGAGAAAGAAAAACGGAGCTGGAGGAATCAGGCTCCCTGACTTCAGACACTACTACAAAGCTACAGTAATCAAGACAGTATGGTACAAGGCGCAAAAACAGAAATATAGATCAACGGAACAGGATAGAAAGCCCAGAGATAAACCGACGCACCTATGGTCACCTTATCTTTCATAAAGGAGGCAATAATATACAATGGAGAAAAGACAGCCACTTCAATAAGTGGTGCTGCGGAAACTGGACAACTACATGTAAAAGAATGAAATTAGAACACTCCTTAACACCATATCTGGATTTTATTGTTGTGTGAGTGGGGGTGCTGCTCTTTCCAAAAGTCCATATGTTGAACCAGAAATTTTTTGTGAACATAGTAGTGACAGGTTCTGATTTATCTTTGTTAAAAGATAACTCTTGTTTCTTTATGGAGACTGTCAAGCAGAAATTGAAGAAATAAGTGAGCAGCATACTGCAATAGTTCAAAGAATGGTTGAGTATGTGAAAAGTTGTCAAATTCATGTTATAATTTAAAGAACTAAGAGGATTTTCTCATGGATTAATGTTGGTTGTATGAGAGTGGAGTAAAGAAAATTTCCAGGCAAATGTCCTGACTAATTAGATGGACTGTGGTGACATTTACTGAGATAGAACATAATGGGTAAGGAGCAAATATTTCCCAGGAGCAGGGATTGAGGAAGAGTGAATCATCCATTCACTTATTCACTGAATAATTGTTACAATTTTATTTTATTTGACGTGTTAAATAGGGGCTACCTAGGTGAATCAGAACTATGGTCTTTATCCTCAAAGCATGAATGTTATAGGATTATAAGCATTAAACCACAATTAAGTGTGACAAATTATAAGGCAGATCTAAATCAGTATATTATGCAGACACACAGTAGGAACACTGATCTTGTTAGAGTCTAAATCTTATTCCTCAAGGTATAAGGAATGAAACTACAGACATGAAATTTAAAATATTCATTCAAGTACTTAAAATTTAAAATATGAAATTAAAATTAAGGATGACAATTCTCTACTTCATTTTTTCAATACTTCCTGATTATCAAAGATTTAAATATCTTACTGTTAACACACATCTTTTCCTTATCTGACCTCGTTTTACATTTGTACTTCAAAACTGCAAAACTTTACTCCTCTCTCTCTTCTGCACTTTGTCATATGATATATTCTCTAGCAGAAGTGGCTCCTCCTCTTCCATCCCCAATTCCAGGTACCATCTGGTAAAATAAGCCTTAACCTAAAATAATCAACTCAAATTTTGATCTCATAGAAGATTTCTTGCAACACTACAGAAAGGATTGGCATACCCTCCTCTCTGTCTTTTAATTTCTTATACTGATTTTCTAATCCTTTTTCATTGTATGTTATCACTTCCTCATTCTTATAAATGAATTACCTAGATAACTTAGAATTTAAAGGAAGTATTGACTTTGACATGCTTGGTACAATCAACATTGCTCTAGAGGCAACCTACAATGTCACTTGGATGAGTGTGCACACATTACCAGGAAAGGGAGTAAAAGTGTTGGCAAGTAGGGGAAATATGTTTGTAATGGAAGGACAGGAAAACAGGGAACATGAAAATAAGATGGAATTTCTTGAGGTAAAAAATAAATGTGTTGATGATTTTTCTATTCCCAGAATCTGATACAGGAAATGATTCTCTCAGAAGGTTACAGTTGACTTTCACGTCTCTTAGTACCGTTAAGCCAAAATATTATCTCTCCACCACCTATCAATTTATAATTTTAAGTTTTTATTTTATATTATTTATACATCACTAGAATTAGAAGTTATATAGAGAACTACAAGACACTTTTATGGCAATAATGCACTTAAGTATTTGCATGTCACAGATGGCATGACTTTATTAGTTAGTTGAATGTGGGAAATGTGTTGCCATCTTCTCTTACTATCCAGACCACAGTATTCAAATAGAATTTTTTAAAAGAAAATCTAACGCCGTTTTATTATCTGAAAATTATGACACAAATTCCTTAAGTGAGATTCCACAGGAAAGTTATAAACATATATACATATGTATGTATATATATATATATATATATATATATATATATCAAGGATAAATATTTGAACAGTGAAGAGATTTGAAGGTCAACTATAATTTCCTAAAATATTTCCAAATGTACTTATGGAGATTCAAATAATTATCTAATCGAATTAAGTCTAAGAGAGGCAGAAAGCCTGCCCGGACTTTTCTTTAGTCATCTTTCTGGTAGTTCCAGAGCTGAAGAGAGAGATGTTACCATCAATTACTGGGAAACTGTAGTGTTATATCCTCCTAAAGAATATTGACTTTTCTTTTGAAAACTGACGCTTTGAGCTGATTTTTTAATCCGTGTCTTGAAAACTAATTATACACTACTAAATGTAAAATAGCTAGTGAGAAGCAGCAGCATAGCACAGGGAGATTAGCTGGGTGATTTACAATGCCCTAGAGATGTGGGATAGAGAGGGTGGGAGGGAGGCTCAAGAGGGAGGGGATATGGGGATATATGTATGCGTATGGATGATTTCACTTTGTTGTACAACAGAAACTAACGCAGTATTGTGAAGCAATTATATTTGAATAAAGATCTATTAAAAAAATAAGAATTGAAGAATACCACATGAATTACTTTTTAGATTGTAATTTTGTATATATGTGAATTTAAACTTGCGGGCTAGCTACACCATATGAACACCTTCATGAAACAAACAAAAATAGAAACTTTACAGATCTTTATTGAATAAGTTATTCTGTTGTCCTAGGGTTTCTCTATAAGATTTTCTGTCAATATTTGCTACTTTCTGTGCCACAAACAATGAGGTCTTGGAAATTTCAGTAATTAGCTTTGATTACTTGTGGAAAAAAATTATATGTGTGTGTGTGTGTGTGTGTGTGTATGTGTGTGAGAGAGAGAGAGAGAGAGAGAGAGAGAGAGAGACAAGAGACAGAGACAGAGACAGAGACTGAGAGAATGAGTGTGATACCCTGGGCTCGGTTCAAGGATTCATTTATAGTGGACATACTTTTTTTATTTATTACACATTTTCAGTTCAATTAGGCTTCCACATTTCAGAAACTTCTGACTGTATCAAATTCTTCATAATCATAACAATTCATAACTTGATAACAGGGGACAGATTTTTGTATTCTCTCTCACTTTCTGTGTGTGTTGGCTAAAATGAGACTGTTTTCCTTGGTTAGAATGAAAGAAAAAAAATGATAATTTGCTGTGTAATTCAGGTAAGTATATTACAATTTTCTGTTTTTTCAGAATTATCATTACCTTTGAATTTAGGAATGGATAAGGGAAATTTAAAAATTAACAAGCATTTATTCCTTCAATACAATAAAATTAAATCAGATGCACATTATTTAAAAAGAGTTGCTGATCCACCCCCACTCAGCTGTGTTTGTGTGTTTTTGTTTGTTTGTTTATGGGTGTCTTGTGCATTATTTTTGCTGTAGCTAAAGGCTTTTCTTCACATGATATAGACATATCTTAGCAGTATTTTGATACCCATCTGACAGAAAAGTATGTGTAATAGGAGGATTATGTATGTATTATTTTTTTTAAATCATCATCAACAACAACAAATCTTCAAGGAAATGTAGTTTCCACAGGGCATTAACTTTGCTCACACTGTCATATTGCATGGTAAATTTTGTCCCTTTGCTGAAATGAATTGCTACTGAGATGCCATTTTTATGATTCTCAGTTTTTCAAATTTATGCAGGTGTTGTACTGCATGAGAAAACCTGCATTTAGTATGTGAACTGGAATTGCCAAAGGAGGATTGCTGCTTTCCTGCTAACTTTAAATAAGTCATGTCACAAATCGCATGTAGGCCTTGTAAAATACTAACACCGGGAGACATTGAAAAAATCAGGAGTACTGTGAACCTGGGAAAAGATCTTCCAAATATATATGCAAACTAAATAAAACAAAAACTGAAAAAAGTTTTAGTTTTAAAACCAGGTTTATGAAATATTTTCCTGAAGTTTGTATGATAATTAGGAAGGTGACTCAAATAGTAGAGAAAAGCAGGAAGCTTGTGTGTTTTCCAGGAACTTCTCCTATACTTTACTTCCCTCTAACCAGAGACTGGCAAATGCTGACATGAAAATGCTCCTAAATTAAAAAATGGAATGGTGTAGATAACACATAAACTTTTATTTCAGGCTTCCTTCTTCCTTTCTCTTATTTTGAGTATTAAAACTTATTTTCAAACATATTAATTAATGAGACCTACACAAAAACTCTTGTATTTATGATAGTGTAGCTGTCTTTTTGAAGAAGGTGCTGGCTATAGTTTAAGAAATATTAGTTTAGGGAAGAAAACATACAGTGGAAATTAGCTGTTTTTGTTTGTTTATTTTCTATAATAAAAAAGATAAATTGTCAAGAAAATATGGATAAAACCGTAACTCAGTATTTAGACCTCATCTTTTCCCTTTGTTAATTAGTAGAAAAAGGGGGAAAAGAGTGAAGATATAGGAAATTCTGTTCTATTGACTAAACCTGATATGCAGGAGAGAGAGAGAAAGAGAGAGACTGTGTCAGCCTTATAATTTAAACTATATTTAAGCTAGCTTACTAACAGTCTAGGTTTTGTAAAAATAGGTACATAGATGATAGGTAGATAAGTAGATACATACATACACAGATAAACAGGTGTAGATAGAATGAGTGAGCAATAAAAACCCCTATTATCTAAAATAGATTTATTGATCACCTACTATATTATTATATATTATATATTACTATATATTACTATAATATATACTAGATAATATAATATAAAAGTAATATATAGTCTCTGCCTTCAAGGAAAATATAGTCCTGTTGGGGACATAAGCCATATTTATAAATAGTAAATTGGGTAGACAGACTATGCGAGAATGTCAAAAGTTAGGCCTAGAATTTTGAACTTGATTCTTAGTGCAAAGGAGAGCCACCGACTCTTATGAACAGGATTTGGCTACTGAAATGATGTGTTTTCAAAAAAAGGAATCTATAAACATTGATTTCCAAATGTGAGGACAATTTTGCCTTCATATTTTACTGACATATAATGCAATTGATACTGTCAGTCATTTTCTCTTTGAAATGTTCTTATCTCTTAATTTTGGTACCCAGGGTTCTACTTTCTCCTCAAATTTTTTCACCAATATTTCTTTTCTTTTTTTTTTCTTTCTTTTTTTTTTTTTTAGTGGTACACGGGCCTCTCACTGTTGTGGCTTCTCCCGTTGCGGAGCACAGGCTCTGGACGCGCAGGCTTAGCGGCCATGGCTCTCGGGCCCAGCGGCTCCGCGGCATGTGGGATCTTCCCGGACCGGGGCATGAACCTGTGTCCCCTGCATCGGAAGGTGGACTCTCAACCACTGCGCCACCAGGGAAGCCCTCACCAATATTTCTTATTCACCTTTATAGGCTCTTCTTTTTCTTTGCAATGTTGATATTTTGTTGCAATATTTCTTTCCCATGTTAGTATTTCATAGCATTCTTCCCTCAATTAAAGGCTCCTGTTCATCCTGTTCTCCATGGGTGACCAAATAAAATTACCTGAACTCAAATACTAAGTTTTGAAGCCTCTCAACTAAGTCTCTGACTTCTCTCATTTAAGCTTCAGATTCACTTATTAAACTGCATGTACATCTTCACTTGGATATCATAAAAATTTTACTATGCTCAGTACTGAACTTATCTTTTCTCAGATGGTGTACATTCATTGTATATTGACTAGCCAACATCAATTTTCCCTTCTTGACAGCATAACAGTTTTATTTTGGAGAAATACCTCATTCTCATTTGAGTGAGTTCTTGTCAGTCCAGGGATTCTGCTCTCTCACTACAGAAGTCAAAGGAATTTTTGGAGAATATAAAAGGCACTCTACTAGATCCTTTCTTTTACTATCCTGTGTGGTCTAAGGGTGAGCACATGGCCGAAATAATAGACAACTGGATTCTCTCTGATTTTGAAAGTTGTGATACTGGGACTGAAAACCCAGAGTCTGTTTATGTAAATGGTGTCATCTTTCTTGCATGATTGAGTAGTTCTCTCAGCCCCAGTTCTTTCCCCGGTTTCTATCCAATTTGCACGTCTCCTATTCCAAATAATACTCTTGGGGACTGGGTGGTCATAGTCATCACCAGGCTCAATTAGGACAGGTAAATCCACATCATGTACGTGGCAGTTGATAGACCTCAGAATGTCTGTTTCCAAGCTTGCTCCATAGGAGTCTCCACAGGGTTTTCTCATAACATGGCAATTAGTTTTCACCAGGGAGAAACTGATCATCATCCAAGAGGGAGCAAGATAGAGTATCTAGGGTGGAAGCCACAGTTTTTACAGCCTAATCGCTGAGATGACCTTTCACCATTTCTGCCTTATTCTATTTATTAAAAGTGAATCAACAAATCCAGCCCACACTCAAGGGGAAGAGATTATGTAAAGGTGTTAACCACAGGGGAAAGTGATCATCTCATGGGGGCATCTTAGACACTATCTACCACACCTTTCAATACATTTCCTTCTGCTTAAGATAACTAGGATTGCCTCCTGTTGCTTATAGCACTGTGTCTCTAACTGGAAAACTACATCAGTATTACCCTTCTCTTGTATTGCTATACCTTCTGGTACCTCTATGAGCCACCAAGGGATCCAATGGGCAAACGTTGTGTTAATGTTTGCCACTTCACTCTCCCATATTCCTATATTCCTAGATCCCAGTTCATGCCCTTCCTTCAGTTTCCCAAACAACTTTAGTTGAGAGGAATCTCCATGACCTGGACTTTTTCTCTTTTATTATCTTAATCTTCTGCCTCTAGAATTTATTCTTCTATTTCTACTTTTGATTCATTGAACACCCTACACTGTGCTAGCTTTCCTTTTTGTTCATGTGGCTTTCCCCATTTTCCCAGCTCAACACTAGATTATCCTCCCTGTTTCTGCATTTAGACCCCTGCTTGTTGGGCAACTTACCTAGAAAACCACTTCTTATTTCCCAAGTCTGAGTAAAGTATTTTCATTGTGAACCCACAATGATATGTGAATATCTCTATTATTGTACTTTTCACATGTTATTCAAAGGGTCTGATAAGTGTTTGTTTTCCCCAGAAGGCTGTGAATAGTAACTCTAGTTTTTATGTTAATTTTGAAATCTTCATGTCTTGCACATGTCTCTCTTATATGAGTCTCAAAAGATGATAAATTATATAAACAAATTCTACATCAACCTTCTAGATGATTCAAAAAAGATAGTTACATTGAACCATAACTAAAATTAAGTAAAGTGAGTATCTGTGGAGAATAAATCATTGAAAATGTCACCACTCTACGTTAGGTTTAGAGCACACATTGAACTGGCAATTTATGAATTCAGAAGTCCACCAGGAAATAAAAATGGAGAATTAGAGCCATTACGGATATTTTTGCCATATTTGGAAACTTTTCCCATTATTACCTATGCAACTTATTAATGAAGTAGTTTTATATGACTTACCATAAGTGTTTAGGGCTAGTGAAGACCTAAATATTAGCAGAGGCTCACAAGTAGTTGCGAGTTTTGATGATTAGAGATTGTTGACATTTGATGTGTAAAACCCAATAAGAATGTTTTAAATCGACACAACACAGACACAAAGCAGAGACATATAAGCTTGTGATATAAAAGGTGATATGTGATTATACTCCAATAAAAATTTAAAAAAACTTTTTAAAAAGTGATATGTGTCATGACTAGGGATTATGTGATACGTAGAGTATGATTTCTGAGTGACACAGTGGCTATGAGACTTGACTTTGCCTTTTCTTTTTCACTTAAAATACTGACCTTTCTCTATCCACTTTTGTTAATTTCTACCAAGAAACAATGTTAATCTCAACTGAAGTATAAGACACTGGGAAATCATACTTCAGTGGTAGCGTTTCTGTAAGGGCTAGCTTTCTGTCAACTTTTTGAGAATTGATTTTTATGTTTTGTAGTCCTTGCCTCAACATGTCTTCCTCTTAAGTAAAAAAGGTTTTTATATTAAAATCTGAAACTCAAATGATTTAATCATAGTAGGAGATTTTATCAATATACATATTTAGATTAATTCACCTTTCTTGAAAAACTTATCTGCAAATTAAAATTTCTTATCTTTTACCTAATCCCTAATGAGCCGTGATCATTTTCCTGCCAATAGACTGTTTTTAGCATCCTTTCTGGAAGTAACATTGAAGCCTGCAAGATATTTTTTAGCTTAATATTTTAAATAGTTATACTTATATAATGTTTATTTAATTAGGAATGAAAGCAGCTTTCTAAAAAGTCCACAAATGGCAATAGACTTTTCTCATCTGAGAACATGTATTATTAAAATGAATCACATTTATGCTTAGTCTATTCAGATTTCAAAATTTGAGTCATTAAGGAGATTCCATTTCATGTTTATACATATTTCTACATTTCTTTGAATATGTATTCTTGGTTTTGAAAATGTAATATAGTTTATTTACGGAATAAAGTTGGACTTCCCAGCCTCTACTTATTGTCATTACTTGAAACACTGGCTATTTTTACTGGAGTTTGCAGCATAAAAATGTACAACACTTTTATTCTTAGAATTTCCTATTTTACCTTTGAAACTGATAATTTTATTCAACCATACATCCAGATTTTTATACTATTTGGCATATTCTTTCCAAAGCTATAAAAATCTGCTTTTTACATAATGAGACTTCCTTTAATATCCATTTAAAAACCCATGTAGATCATATTCTTTTGATAGGTGAGTAACTCAGGGTAGTTTATAGCTTCAGGAACACTCAGTACACTTACATATGTGTGTGTGTGTATGTGTGTGTGTATAACTGATTTCCAGCAGTGTAACATCAACTGCTGTTGTTAAGCCATTGTTAATATATTCCTGAATAGGTATTTGTTTCACTGGTCTAGTTTTCAAGAGTTTCCCATAGAGCTGTAAAATAAACTGCACTCAACACCTTTATTCAGATTCTGGTGCTAACATTTAAATATATATATATATATAATGTTAAGAATGTTTTCTCTGTAAAGTAACATTTTCTAAAAAATAAGAAAAAAATATTTTTACATATTTTATACTCTTTATGCATATGAAGCTCATTGGATCCTCTGGATAAAGACAAAGGACTTGATTTTGGTAGAATTTGTTTAAATAAAAATATTTTAAGATATTTATTGTGAAAATTTCTATATGTCATCAGAGTATGTTTTAATCAAGCAAATTTAAAACATAGATATTCTTTAAAATTTTCAATATTCATGTAAGACATTTCCTTATCTGTTTCCCAGTCTTCTTTCTCTCTTCACCTTCTTCCGTCTTTCTTTACTCCTTACATTCCAAAATTCTGAGCATTTAGTGTTGTTCAACATGCAATGTCCATTAATGTCTCTGCATATTTTACTATACTGATTCCTGTGACTCAAATGCTCTATTTCCAATTGGCCTCTCCTCTCTGATAATTCAACTTTTAATAATTATGAAATGTAATCTTGAAGGTACCTTTTACAGTTGCCTTAGATTTGGCAACTAGAATTCAAGGATAGAAAAAGAGACATTATATACTCCATCTTCCAAGGAAAGGGCCATCAAATCATTATAACAATTAGTCATAAATATTTCTGAGAAGTTATTGAAAGATGATCATACTAGGTCTGTTACTCCAAAAATCACCCCAGCTTCCCATTCATCTTTCTTTGTCTACATAGACTGCAGGAAAGAAGAAATGGAGAATCATGCTATGTAAGGATTTCTGAGATAGTTCCTTTCCCACATCCCAGCCAAATCTTGAGATAATCACCCCTTCATACTGAGGTGTCTACAAACAGGGAAGTAAAACCTTGATTCCTGACAAGAAGTTTGATAAACTGGGGAGCAAGCAGTTTAACCAAGCTGGGGAGAGTATGGAGAGAGTGTCCATAGGAGAGCTTGATATGTATCACCTGTTTTGGGCATGACTATGACCACAGAGCCTGGTGCCTGCATTTTGCTGGAAACATTCGTGCATGAAATGTTGGTTTAAGCAGCCCAAACCATCAGTATGAGAAGGGATCATCATCAAACTTTGAGTTGTTAACAGTTTATAAGAGGAAGGAGGAGAGGATCTTGTGAAGTCTCTGTGAATTTTCTTATTTAAGAAAATACTCAGGAATACTTTCCTTGTGCATGTATTGTTGTTCATAAACATTTTCTTATAGAAAATATGCAAGAATATTTCAAAGTATTTTTGTGAATGTATTCTTCACATCTTCCTGACCTTATTAAAAATTATTTGGTTAATATATTCTAAGTATATTGTCAACAAATACAGTCAAAATATATTCCTATATTCCAATAATGCATTATTAAATATACTTGTTGAATTTTTATTGAATAATATATTTTTTGAGTTTTATACCTATGATGGATATATTATCTGTATATTTTCTTTGTCTCTGGATGAAGAAGCAGATATCTAGGAAAGAGACTAATTAACAATACTTAATATGCTATTATTAAAAAAGAGAGAAAACTGGATATTAGAAATTAAGAGAGGAGAGGTTTTCCTAGAATCAAATCCTGCCCCTATCTCCCATTCAAAGAGTTTGGAGTTACACGCCTGGTAAAAATCTGACTACATTTTCTTATCCACTCCACACTCTAAGTACAAGCATGCATAGCCCTGTCGGGAGGGCAGGAGATGGAATATGAGTCAAGGTTGAGATTGGTATTTTCATCCAGGCTTTAATCACCACCTTGGGAAGAGGGACAAGGGGGAAACTTGGTCTCATCTAGTGAAGGGCCTGAGCTTCAGAAAGTGAAAAAACTCAACACTTATCTCTTCCCTAATTTTGTGACTTAGTCATATTATTTTCTTTCTTAGAGTTTTAGTTATGTAAGAAAATTGTATCATTAATTCTATACTAGCTAGACACATTTGACGCATGGTTGGTGCTCAAATTCTTTTTTTAATCTCTTTTTTGGTATAGATTTTCTTGACATACTTCCTTTCTGTCAATTAATTTTTGTCTTTATGAACCTCCATTTCTCTTTGCTTATTATCACAACTTGCATCATTATCATATTGTAGTCTAATAATTACTAATTACAAAATTTTTGCTCTCACAATGTTATTTATTTGACTGAAGTTACAGCACCTTTGTTATCTTGGTCTCCCCACCTCCCAGCACAGTTGCTGGCATATATTAATTCAATTCAAATCCCCAAATAATATTGTCTGCTTACTGTGTTCTAGGCTTTTGGTGATACAGAAGTCAAAAGGGAAAGTGTCTCTTACAAAGCAGAGTGAAGAAGACAAGCAAATGTATAGAAAACTTTTATAGATAGACATGTGCTTAAGGAATATGGTTGTTCAGAAGAAAGCTTTGCTCAGACTAGTGGCAATAACCCAATTTCAACACAAAACATGCACATTTCTCATATTTCTTATAAAACTAATACACATCTGAATCTTGAATATAAGTAGGGATTATACAGTTGAAAAAGTAAAAGGATAGTTTAGGTCAAGGATTGGCCGAAATTTTCTATAAAGGAAAGGACGGATAGTAAATATCTTAGAATCTGAAGGTCACACAGCCTCTATTGCAGCCACTCAACTCTGCCATAGTAGTGCAAAAGCAGACATAGATGATACATAGGGAATGTGTTTGTCTATGTTCCAATAAAACTGCAAAAACGGGTAAAACTCTGAGTCCTGTTTTAGGCAAAGATACTAGTATATATGAATAGATAAATATGGTTTGCAGAGGGATCTAAAAATAGTTGGCTATTAATGGTAATTATTGTGGAAGTTTAAGAAGTAATGAGACTTGAGTTTCACAGAGAAGGAAGAACAGGTTAAGTTTTAATTGTTGTGCTACTTCAAGCAGTTTGGACTTTTGCCAATCAATCAGAGTGAGGAAGGATAGGTAAAAAGTAAGTGATGGTGTTTGAAGCAGAATCACCTAGGAGAATTTTGAAATAAATAATTTTTAATACTATTCCATATAATAATGGGAAAAGTAATGGGGTAGACTGAGAGGACAATTGCTAAGATTTTTCTCTTGCTAAGCTTTTCCATTTGAGAACCACCACAATGTGTGCCAGGCTGAGAGTGAAGAGTTTAATTCAGGGCTATTATGGCATAGCCACACTTTCTTTCAGGTGTATCATTCTTGAGACCTTATGGAAATTTATTTAAGGGGGTCATATGGAGAAAGAAAAATTATGAGATGGTCCAAGAGAAGGAAGATGAGAAATTTTATAGGATACTGATGGTGATGAAGGTGAGGACAAGCAAAAATTAATGCCTTGGAGACAAATTTTGCTGAATGGGTAATTCATAATCAGCAGGGAAGATTGAAACAACACTGCAAGGTCTCTGTATTTTAACTGGACCTAATTATTAGATATTCAAGAGGTAAAAAAATCAGGAATAGAGAAATTGGGTATATATGTGTGCAGGAAACTCACTTCACTGTTGAAAATGTTGATTATTTTCATTTTTAGACAAGTTAAAAATAAATATATAACCATAAAATTAATGCCCCTCAATAGGAAAAATGTGGGGTTTTTTTCACCATTTTCTGGAGGAATTGCATGCTTGATTTTTCTGTGAACTCTTGATCTTTGAAGTAAGAATTAAGGCTGGTGATATACTGTGCTTACATGAAATTTGTATTTTTTTGAAGAAATTATAGACTTCACTTGGGGCAATGTCAGTGTTGAATTATCAGTTGCTTCCCATGCAAAGACAAATGTTGCATCGCATCTAAATTCTGACGTGTTTTTTCCTGCAGGAGAGAGAGTGAGGGAGAGAGAGAGAGAGAAGAGAGAGGAGAGAGCACTATGGGGTAATGAGTCAAAGGGGTTTGAAGAACGACTTTAGCTATATTTGCATGTGGCTAATTGTATATTTTCAGGGGCAGAAACTTGACGATAACTTAAATAAATCTTGTGATTTTGTACATAACTATTTTGACATATGCCTCTAGGTCGATGTCACTAAAACATTTGGTTTCTTCCCTCCTTGGCAGCACACAGCTCTTCAGTGCTAAGTATGACAAAAGTGATTGGTAGGGGGTCTTTCAAAGGATTTAGAGCCATTATTGAGGGAAGAGAAGGACATGCCATTTATGAGATCCGAAGAACAAAATCCCCATTAGGAATTGAGAGTGGAACATCATTTTATCGGTGTCTCCCCTCTAGTCTCATATATCACTTGAAATTTATTGAGACTTAAAGCACAAAGTGGGATAGGGTGAGATTAAGGGTCTAACAACCTTATGTATCCTTTCTAGGAAGTTTCCAGGGAGGATAACTAAGATCCCGATTCATCTTGATTTTTCTCTGTAGTTATTATTCTGGGAACATGCAAATCATACAAGTACTTACATTTTACTTATTATCTACATTATAAATTTAAATTATATTTACATTTTACAAAGTCGCTTAAAAGCATGATCTATACTGGGAATGTCTCAAAAGTCACAGGATAGTGTCAGAGACCAGTATGTGTAAACTTTTCTATCTCAGTCTATACATCATCAGTCATTGAAAGCAGAAGAAAAGTTGGGTACTCTCTGCACACTGTATTATCATTGTTTTTGCATTTTTCACTTCCTTTTTTCCTTTAATGTGTTTATCTTGAAGATTTAAAAAACAGTTTTATCCATATCTACAGTAGTGAGGTCACTTGAATTATAAATCTGTTTCTATTCATTTTACATATTTATTAACACTCTAATTTAGAAGTAACATAAAATTACACACAATTTTAAAAACTTCTTTTTGTAATTTAATATCATAGTAACTGAAAATTCAGTGAATTAGTTTAATATAGATTTAAATCTATAAATCTAGGGATACATGATCAGTTATAAGAAAAGTAAAGTATATAAAGGTAAAGCATATGATTAATTTAGCTGGGATGTCAGGGTTTAAATACCTGGTATTCCAAGCACAGACCCTGAGTAAGCTATAAGCTCAAGTAAGTTATTTTACCTCTCTCTGCCCTGGGTTACTCATTTATATAATCAGCTACTTCTCATTAATGTAATGTAGATTTAATGAGTTATTAAATATAAATCACTTAGAAAACTATACAGTACATATTAAGTAATGAATAAATGTTAAGTATTTTCAACTATTACCTATTAATATTTTTTTCTCATAAAAAGTAATTTTGAGACAAACCCATTTTTTATATTTCTTCTATCATTTTCCATGGCATATAAATGTCATAGAGCTTATAAAAGTGACTAGGGTATGCACAGGTATTAATGCTCTAATATAGAAAACATTCTGTTTCAGAAAGAAATTAATCTACACTGTTTTCATGCAAACTTTCATACAATGATTAATGTTCCTATTCAAAATGAAGAGTTGACATATTTTCTTGGCTAACAGAGCCTCAAGTCTACACTGGATGTGAGATCTTTATATTGCTTCTAGTTTTCGTTCTTGCTAGAGGTTATCTAGATTTATAGTAATAATTATGTTTTAAAAAATAGAAATATCTATTAAATATCCAGCCAGGTAAGTATTTAGGCACATAGATATCTGTACTCATGTGCATGCACATTCTCTCTGTCTCTCTCTCTCTCTATATATACATATATATGTATATATACATATAAAACTAACTATATATATAAAGCTAAGTACATATATTTGTAAACCTAAGTGTATGTATCTCTATATACTTTATATATGTATATATACTCTATATGTATTCAATAGATCGCTATCCTAACTATGCTTCAGTATTCAGGGATAATACAACAGAAAATTGCTGAAAATATCTTTTATTTTTAAGACCAAGAAATAATCTATAAGTTCCCAAATTGAAATGAGAGTATCTGTTTATTTGTTGTTTTGTTTTAACAATGAAGTAACAATGGCTTCTGTGTTATTCTTGCTACATTCCAAATTTTATAGATAAGTTAACATCAATGTAGTTTATTGCATTCTTTTCTATGTTGACTTTATTTCTTTAATTCTTTGCAGTGTGACTGGACATATCTCCTGGAATATAAACCAGCCTAAACAGAACTCTCAACAGGTAAGGCTTAATAATGATAAGAGTTGGAGCCATAATTCTGTACAGATTGGGGAATCATCTCTGCCTGTGGATGCGAATGAAGGGCATTACTTTGATATTAAATTATTTTTAAATTTCTCTCAGACTTACCAACCTCCCCAGAAGAAGCTCTCATCTTTCTCGCTCAACCAGAAGATTGACATATAACTCTTCTCTCAATGACTTTGCATTGCCATCACTACCCAGGTAATATGAGTGGTAGGGACCCAGATATTGAAATGTACAGTGTGACCCTTCCTGTAGTTCATTTAAATAGGCCCCTCTCTGAAATATTTCCCATCTTATTAGATATACTCAGAGAGAAAGTTTTCCATGGCTTTTTTTATCTTTATTTTTTTTAGAGATGAAAAGAACCTGGTCCAACAAGGACCTACATCAGGTGAAGTCTTCCGTACCAGTGTACAATTTAGGAAAGCTCCTGAGAAAGGGATTAGACTAGACATCTAGAAAGTTAGGATGACAGATTTATAATAGAATAACAGATAATATTTTTGGTTTCTCTTCAGTAAAGATCACAAAAAATATTGTTAAATCATTAAAACACCTTTGCAATAACTTAAGTGCTTATAGCTTTATACCAGTGTAACTCAGTTACTACTCTGGTGTAAAAGAATTTCTCTCATGTAGAAAATTGGATGACTGTGGTGTTATAGAAGATTTGAAATTATTAATATTTATGCCATAATAGTTTGATAGTGCATCTATTAATATACATATGGAAAGAAAATGCATACAGACAGATGTGTAAAATTGGAAAATAAACATATAACAAAAGATACATATATTGAACAGACAGTACATACATGCACATCAAACAAGCAACAGTTTTAGTGACCGTAATATTTATTTCTCATCTTAAACTTGGCAACATTAGTGACAACTGAAAATGGCAATGAACAATGTAGATAATAGGCAAACAGTTTCAATAAAAGTCTAAAAATAAAGACTATGTACAAAGTATGTTTCTTTCTGCTTTTAATCTTAAATGGCAGAAATTAACACACTTAAGTAACCATCTGTTTTCTTCAAGTAGAAATCATTCTAATTTCTCACTTTTCTTATTCTGCGAACAGCTGTCAGCCAGGAGGGCAGAGCTGAAATTTATTGCTCACATCACATGACGCATGAAACAAACTCCACTACTCCATAAGACTCAAAACTTTGCCTCTTACAAAGTGGCCTTTGTTTCATCTGGTTCATCATCACCCCTTTCTTTTCTTCTCTGCTGTGCTTTTTTTTTTTTTCATGTATTTTATTTCTTTGCTGATAATAATCAAATCTGTGAATGACTATGTTCTGTCTTAGTTATGATAATTCTCTCAAGAAATATTTCAATGTTAAGTCATTGACTTTTAAAAAAACTCTTGCAGGCCATTTTTAATATTTTATTGATGTATTTATACATAGATATGTTATACATATAATATGCACAGCTCAATTAACTTTCATAAATTGAACATACCTACAGAACCAGAATCCATATCAAGAATACAAATATTCCCAGCATTCCAGAAGTTTCTATCATGTTCCATTTAGGTCACCATCTGCCTGTTTGAAATGTAACCATTATTTTGAACTTTAAAAGCATAGGTTTCATTTTCACGCTAGTGTTTTGCGGCATTTTTGGTTTTGCTGATTTTGGTTTTGGGGTTTCTTTGTTATCCGTGATTTAGTTTTTTTCTTAGCCCTGGATAATATATTTTTTAAATTGAGTTAAAACCTACACAGAGTTGAATGTACAAATGTGCATATATTTAGTGTACAATTTGATAAGTTTTAACAAGTGTAATCAATAGAGATAGAATCATCTAAGGAAATTTTTTATGCCTTCTTCCAGTCCACACACACCACAGACAAAAGCTGTTCTGGTTTCTGTCACTTTAAATTTATTTTGCCTGGCATTAGCATTTCCTATAAATGGGATGATACAGTATGCATGTAGTTCTTTTTTGTCTGGCTTCTTTCTCAATCAACATATCATAATTAAAATTAATCCACGTGGCTTCATAAGTCATAGGTGCCAGCCAGTTAGCTGATTGAGCAAGGTGGTTTGTAGAGCACCAGCCTTAGCAAAATAAGCCTGAATATAGAAAGCAAAGTGTGAAGCAGAGATACAGTAGCTTAATTAATAGCACAAGAAAAGAGGTGACTATGAAGGCTGGTGTATTAATTGATAGTGCATGATCAAGAATGGAGAGAATGGAAGAGAAAATCAAGTATGGATTAAACCAATACAGAATAATTTATGATTTCAAAATAGTTAGACTCAGACCAGAAGCTAGCTGAAAATAAATAAGTAAACAAGTAAATGAATCAATGAAATGAGATAAAATAAAATACGAAATCAGCAGAGTGAAACCCTGAGATAATTGATACTAAGGTTTGGAAGTATTTCCACTAACTACAGGGATAATTGAACCTGATTGAGAAAGGTAATTATGGACTGACTTACACTTTACTAAGAAATTGAGCTTACTCATGAATAGAAACAGACACTTCGTTTATTTATAACTTTAAAATATGACCCAGAGACCCATGTCTCTACTAACTGGAAAACTGGATAGTTACCATTATGTTTGACAGTTGATACATTCTGAAGTGGTTTTTGTACTCTTACCCACAGTTTTATAGCCATTTGGGAATTGCAATTCTAGGAAATCAATGCAGCAGGGAGTCAGAAATATGGAAAGGGGTATAGAAGCACACAGCATTGCAACCTAGAAGCATTTTCATCCTAAATAAAGCACTTTCAGCAGGGTGAATATGAGAATGTTCTTGGAAATAATGCATTCTCAGCATTCTCTTGTCCTTTATTTTAGATTATCAGAAAACCAAGCAATGGTCTTATTTGGAGCTCAGTATAGGAAACCTGTGTTCTATGAATGCAGTTGGCTTATAGAAATAGGACAGAACACTGCATTCTATAAACCAACTTTCAAGTCTAGATATGAAGAGGAGATATAGCCAATGCTTACGCAAAATGTGTGCCCAGGTAAGGGACATTCCCACACTTTGATTAATGAAAAATAATGAGTCTGAATAAATTTTTCTTGCTTAATCTGTAATAAAAAAATTGAAGAAAAAAGCAAAACTTCTTATGAAATTTTATAGAAAGTGAAGTAAAGGCAGTATTACCACAAAAATGCAAGAGGAAAGCAAATGTCTGAAAATTATCTACTGCAGAAACCCAAAGAAAATTATGAATATCTTTTTCATAGACAAAAGTAGCCTTTATGAAAAAAGAACATAACTGAGCAAGCAGATAGAGCTTACTGTACAATGGAGACATGTATTCTTTATATTGGGACATGAAGCCATATAAAGGTCTTTGATTCAATATGTATACTGCCTCCTGGGGGATGACATTCCATTTTCAAGGAATGTTAACATCCAGACTGATGACTCAGGTATGCATTAGCCATTGCTTCAATGGTACATCAGGTCATCAGATCCTACTGTGTGATCTGACCAGTGGATCCCATGGTCATGGGCCTACTTATACGCTGGAAATTGGATCCCTTGGTCCCAGGTGACATTCAGTGGGATTCAGGCCATTGGAATAAATAATCTTCAAACATTCAAATAGTGGTGCTTGTTGAGGGTCTGAGGTCAAGAAAGACAAACTCATATCCAGAATATGCACCTGTTTTTGTGAGATCAAACTGCTGACCATTCCAATATGGAAAGAGATTAATGCAGAAATTTTGCCAGTGAGTGGCTGGATTGTCTCCTAGAGGAATAGTGCCATCCTGGGACCTCAGCATTGTTCTTTATTTCTAGCAGGCTGGACATTTCACAATAACAGTAGCTGTGAAGGTCCATTCTGTTGGGTCCATGCATAGTCTCTACCATTTCCATAGTGAACAGTACTTTTCTGTGCCTATTGTACTGGTGCTGGGGTGGTCAATGGCAGAGGCTGGTAGATGTCATCGTACCCAGTAATTTTGTTCTTTTGGTTGTGTAATTCAGCATCTGTGATGGAATGTCCTTTGGTGGTTGCTAACATGTGATGGAAAGATCCTCCCTTGGTGCCCCTCCAGTATGTCCATCCTCCTGCCTCTCCCCCTGAATTCCCTGGTTCTTCCACTAATTTTCTTTCTAGGCCAGGACCAACTGGCCAGGCCATTTGCAACCGCCTATAAGACCATATATTTGATATCGCTGGGCTCCGTTTGTTCCACATAAGGTAGATAATTTTCCTGAAACTCTGCCCATTGAGAGCATTTTTACTAAGCTCTATCTTTCAAGATCACCCCTGAAAGAAGCATAATGCAGCCACTATCCATTTTTCACCTAGCAAGCCAGGCCATCTATAAACCAAATGGGCATTGTTTTTCTTTTCCGTTTTCTTAAAGTGGTTCAATGAGAATGACCTATTTCTGGGCAGAAGTTGAAGAAAGAACACTAGTGCAACAACTTTGGAAACCATGGAATTGTGGTCTACCTGCTTGTATATCTTGCTTCTGCCTTATAGTCATGCTCAAGCTTAATCCCAAATGTACTATTTCCTTGTTTAAAAATGCATGGGGGGTAAAAAAAAAAAAAAAAAAAAAAAAAAAAGTTGGGTATGGATCCGCCTGGCTTTATGACTTGGTGAATCTGATAGGAACTGTTTAATAATGGGCTGCTCTGGTCTCATGGTAACATGGTATTCCATGGTATTCTTTCTTTACCTGAGTCTAGTACAAGACTAGGATTTGTTTTTCACAAGATTTATAATGTCTGATTCTGATAACATTATTTTTTTTCCAGAATTCTTCGAACCTGCATTATGATTTCCTCACTGAGTCTTAACACAAACTCCACATTTCCATGGATATCCCCTAAATGATAGGATCTGTTGGATCATACGGGCCACAAGGCAGTGCTGCTTCCTCTGAAGCTAGATAAACTGCAGACCCTTTTCCCTCTCTGAACCCCACTTAAAGTTGGCAACCTTTCACATCAAAAGTATATGAACCAGAAAAATATTCACAGGTGTGGAATGTGTTGCCTCTAGTACCCAAAAGAACTAACAGACATTATACTTCCTTCTTGATGGTAGGAATTACAAGATGTAATTATTTATCTTTTACACTGGAGGGGATGCCCTTGACCACTATACTTTTAAAAGTTTTACTGACATGGTAGGTCACTGAATATTCACATATGTCCTACCAAGCCCACCAGTGTATTAGCTCACTCAGCCCAATAAGCATGATCTTATCAATATAATGGATCAATGTGATATTCTACAAGACTTTCAAATGGTCTAGGTTTCCTCAGATAATATTATGACAGAGGTGACAGGGGTGTGAAAGTTAATATAACCCTGGAGCCAAACTCTAAATGTATATCGTTTGTGTGGCAGGATTATTCTTCTGGATTACACACACTGATATACAATTTAGAGTGCAAGATATTCATTAGGGATCAATATTTTTGAAAGGAAAGGAGATGAAGCAGAATTGTGAAGAGGGATAAATTGAACGGAAATGCAGGCTCACCAAAGCTCTGGCAAATTTTGGAGCAAATATTGTTCATGAAATTTGCCTGCCTTTGGGCTGATCTGGCCAGGCATTTACACTCCAGCTACACTCTGTCACCAGAGGTGGCTTGTCCCAGAAAAATCATGACTTGAAACAAGACAGTTGAGGTTGACCCTGGTGTTGACAGCTGGAGGCTGAATGATAACTCTCTTCCCTGAAGTTGAACAGTATGTCTTTCTTGCAGTATGATCTAATTGGTGTCTACCACAGAGGCCTATCATTTTAGGAAAGAAGGTATTTGAAAATTGGGCAGTTACCTAAAAATGTATTTGAAACAGGAGTAAAGCAAAATTCAGACAAGATAAAAAGCAAGATGGGTAAAATAAGATAGGATGGCAAAACCTTTCTAAGTAAATCAATTTAAAAAGAGAATTGGGGGGCTTCCCTGGTGGCACAGTGGTTGAGAGTCCGCCTGCCTATGCAGGGGACGCAGGTTCGTGCCCCGGTCCGGGAGGATCCCACATGCCGTGGAGCGGCTGGGCCCATGGGCCATGGCTGCTGAGCCTGCACGTCCGGAGCCTGTGCTCCACAATGGGAGAGGCCACAGCAGTGAGAGGCCTGCATACCGTAAAAAAAAAAAAAGAATTGACCAAGAACATTAAATTATAGGACACACTGATGCACTCTGACCAAATTTAAGGGAAGTCAAAAACATGAAGGAAAGATAGACATTCATAAATATTAGGTCAATAAAAACCCCAGAGAGCCAAAGTAAGAATTATAGCTATTTTAGTTAGAAAAAAGAAAAATTAGAACAAAGTAATAATTCAAGAAATACTGTACTTAAATTCTAATATCTTATTTTTCTACATGTTAATGTTTTTAAAATAAGGAAGAGGCTTATAGCAAATCTCACAGCTTAATTGACAGGACTTTTACTTTCATAGTAAAATATAAAATAATGATATGTTGCACCGCTGAAGAGGATATTGAATTGATAAAACTGGTTAAGTGAAGAAAAATATATATAAAAAAAAAGGAAAGAAGTAAAATCAAAAAGACTTTATTTTTGATCTGGAGACAGGTTGAAAGGAATCTTCACAGTGAAAAAAGACCAGGGCCCAGAATTTAAGCTCCATGAAGCCAGTGACTTTGTTTACTGCAGTATTCACAGCTCCAAGAACATTGCCAGGCACTTAGTAGATACAAATTAAAATTTTCAATTAATTGAATAAATCCTGATACAGGTTAAATTATAAAAATGGAGAAAAATTACATATGCTGCCAAGCAGTTTAACTTATCGGTTGAAAGTACTCTGGAGCTAAACTGTCTGGAATTGAAATGCTGTTCTGCCATTGTGGAAGACACTTGTGAAGACAACTTACAACTAATGATAATGAATTCTCATCCCCTCCAGATCACGTGACAGGATTATCTCCTATCACCATATTTGCAGTTAGACAGGGCCTTGTGACTGGTTCTGACATATAAGTCTGGCCAATGTATGTCACTTTGAGTCATTTAATTGCCAGTGAAGACTGTTCTGTGCTTTCTTCCTCAACAGTTTTGGGTATAGAAGCACAAGTTGGGCCATCAGATCAAGTAGCTGAATTCTGAGCCAACACAAGGAGCACAACTGCCTTGAAAAGTTGCCTGATTCTGCACCAGACTTCTATTAAAAAATAACCTTTTGTGGATTCCTGGAGTTGTTAACTGCAACATAATGTAGCCATCTTGAATTATAAGGCACTTAAATGCTGAGTGACATTATGTAAGGAAGTTATTCTGCTATGACATAGTTTTTTTTAATCTTAAAAATGGCTAATGATTTCACACACTTCTGGATTTTTGCAAGGATATAATATGCTCATGTAAAGTAGCTCTGAAAGAGTTTAAGATAAAAGAAAATTAAAAAGTAAAGGAAAGCTTACACAAGGGAGAAAAATTATATTGACCATATAATTTTTCAGAATATGATGAAGTAATGTATTCAGAATTAAGAAGGAAATGATCTGCTCCCTTGATAATTTTATAACTAGTGAAATTGTCTTTCATATGTGAAGGCTACAAAATCATTCTCATATATAAGAATACAGAAATTGCAGACACTTTGAAAAATTACTTGAAGATATATCTTAGACAAAAGCAAAGAGATGATCAACATTAATAATTCAAGATTGAGAGAATTATGATAAAAAATGTCTTATCTAGACTTCTCTTACCTGATTTGAATCCCAGTCTAGTAAATCTGGTTAGATGGAATCTTGTAAGTATGGTAGCTGGACTCCACATCTGGGGTAAACCTAAGCCCTACCTGACTTTGCATACAATTTCTTGTTCTTCTCCTTCTCTTCCTGTTTCTCCTCCTTCTTCTTCAAGAAATTAATAGTATGAAGAGAGTAAAGACATATTTTTGAGTGGGTATCAGTACTAAGTGAAACTTTTTTTGACTAGAAAGAGCTTAGGAAGGTAAAAATGTTTTCTATGTGTGGTAAGTTGCATAATGGCTTCCTGAGATGTCCAGGTCCTAACCCCCAGAATCTGTCACCGTTACCTTAAGTAGGAAGAGACTTTTCAGATGTGATCAGGTTGAAGATTCTGAGATGGGAAAATTATCCTGGATTATATAAGTGATCCCACTGTAATCACAACGGTCCATATAGAAGGGACATGGGAGGAATTCGAGTCTGATAGAAGGCAATACAACTACTGAAGCAGAGGGGCAGAAAATGAGATTTGCAGATGCTACACTTCCGGCTTTGAAATAGGGGGAAGAGGGCCATGAGCCAAAGACTGTAGGTGGCCTTTGGAAGCTGGAAAGGGCAAGGAAATGGAATCTCCCCTAGAGCTTCAGAGAACACAATCCTGCTGACACTTTTTAGACTTGTAACTTCCAGAATGAATATGTGTTGTTTAAAGCACTAAATTTATGGTAATTTGTTACAGTGGAAATAAGATACAAACACATATTATTCTGAAATATGATTTTTGCAGAATCATTGCGTTTGTTTTAAACAATTGTTTTTTGAGCTTGTTGGTTGTTATCAATGTCTTGTGTCATTGAAATATTTTTGAATATTCAATTGTCGGTAATATAAGTCGTGTGATATTTTTTGCCTTTTTTACTCTAAGCATAAAATGAAGAATAACCTAATGATTTGCATAAAAGAGGAATATATTATCCCTTTTGTTCTTAAGTTTATTTGTTTTCTCATCTGCATGAGCAAAAATAATTACACACAGTTAACATATTTATATTTCTTTAAATTATATATGCATGTGTGACTATATAACTTATATTCATGTAGTGTTAATAAACAAACATAATTAAAAGATCCAAAATGAAAATAAGGTGAAAGAGATAGAATAAGTGTGAATAGAATGTCAAACACCTTCTTTGAGCACCTCACTGGACCAAATTGTAGACCCCCTCCTATCTTTCTCCCCACATTAGAAACTGCTGTATTAGATAAACAAGACAGATCACCTCCCACTGTTAAATGATTCTCTTCTTTTTCTACTGTGGGCTGTTAATGCCAAATATAGTACAGATTTAGTTAGATGCTATGGAGTGTGATACTGAATAAGCAATGTGACTAATCTTCATTGTGTATTCCCAAGCTGACTCTTAGTACTCTATTTTCACGTATCTTGAGCACTATTGCTTATTAAAACTGTCTATTTTTGCAATGTTTCAGCAAAAGGTATTATGATGCAATGTATTTTCTTTCTCAGCTTGCAAAGGTGATGAACTAAAATTATATGATCATTTGGCTAATGACATTAATTTATCTGTATGAATATATATATATTTTTAAAAATCACATGCTGTTATGGCAGGAAATAAGATTATGCTTCTCACATTTTGAAAAATCAGATAATATACATGTCACAACTAAAAAAGACATTTTGTTGAATGAGTCTATTTTAATCTCAGTATGATGGTGCCAATCTCATATTTTTTTCATATTAGAGTGAAATGGAGAAGAGAGCTTTCCATTTTTAAAATATCCTGGGTTTCTTTCAAAGTTTCTGGCCTCCAGACATCTAATGACCTAAACCATCATTACAATGGCCATAATTTACATGAAAGAGGGAAAACAACTCATAGATACGCCATTAGTGAGATGGCTCCAACTATCTGCCCACATTGAATAATTTAAGTGCAAAATGACTTAAAAAGCACTGTGGTGTTTTGAAATTTAAAACATCTGCTAGAACTTGTTTTTCACAAAGGACCCGAGTAACCTCTCACAGAATGACCAAATTCCTTTCAGGAACGTTTAAGGTCAGTAAGATCAAAGACAGAAATAACAGACCATCCTCATTAATGCATCTCTGTCTTCAACCTTAAACTTAATTGTTTTTTTTTTTCTTAAAATGAGTTATTTTACTACTCTGGGATCAAATTACGTCTACAGAATATACAAGTTCCATCCTGCAATCAAACCGTTACCCAGAAATCATTCCTCTTGCATAAGAATCAGACGGATGTTGATTATCCCAAAGTACTATATCTGTTAGAAGTAGGATTTTCTGAAAATGACCCTGAATCTTTACCATGGGCCACATAGACAATGATCCAAGGGCATCTGGAGGAGAACGGTGCAACCACAGTGCCCTGACAACATTATATGTATCCCATAGGCCATGGGGACAAAGATTGAAACACTGTTGTTTGAGTCTTAGAAGATTGTTTCGTCATCCCCTCTGAACAAGAGATAACGTGAGTCTTATGAGACACTACTTCAGGGGCATCTCTCACTCTCCTGTGGAACTGAGAGAGATTCAATGTCAAAGATGTCTCTATTTTAAGACAACTCTTGAAAGCAGCCAGAAGCAAATCCAAGCAGCCTGGCACCCAAATCTGTAACTTGTGTGTGTTTCCCCATGGATCAGATTGCTTACTCTAAGAAGGTCCCTTTACTGGATGACAAACCCATCTTGTGTGCCCAAAACTCTCTCTCATATGTCTTCTGAGGGATGATAAGTTGAGCAAAGCATACCTTTTCTTCCTTTGCTGAATCTTGGCTTCTAAAATTCTCCTTTTTCTGAGTCCATTCCATGGAAGTTAGGGAAATTTTGCTGACAACTAACACATGAGAGGTAGCAACCCTGATGAGATGGACATTTTAGAACACTAATATTTAAGGAAACATGCTGTTATGGGCTGAATCACATCCTTCGGAAAGTCAAAAGCCCTATCCTTAAGTACCTCAGGATATGACTGTATTTGGAGATAAGGGCTTCAAAGAGGTAATTAAGGTGAAATGAAGTCATGTAGGTGGGCCCTAATCCAATCTGACTAGGGTTCATCTAAGAAGAGGAAATTTGGGCACAGAAGGACATGCCAAAGGGGTGTGTGCACAGAGGACTAACATTTGAAGACAGCAAGAGGGAAGCCATCTGCAAACCAAGGAGAGAGGGCTCAGAAGAAATTAAACCTGGAGGCACCTTGATCTTGAATTTCTAGCCTTTAGAACTGTGGGAAAGTAAATTTCTGTTGTTTAAGCCATCCAGTCTGTGGTATTGTGTTACAGGGCCCTAGCAAATTAACATGCATGCTAAATAGGAAAGAACAGGATGGAGGCTGAAATTATGAATGTACTAGAATGAGAGAAGCCAAGTTCATGGGAGTTCTTTATGTAATAGTTGCAAGCCTCCATTTGCCTTTATACTTAGAAGACCCAACTCACATAGTGTAGGAGACCCAGGAGCTAGAAATGTCATGCTATTGACACTTTTTTAGGTTAAAGGGCTGTGGCTCTAGTCCAATCTGCTGACCCTGCCATACCAACTCAGCCCTTGAAAATAATATGTGTCATGTTTTCAGTCACTGGACCATTTGAAATCTGATAATGGTAAGCTTTTGTCACAAAAACCACTTAACAATAAATGATTTTCAAGATATTCAATGGATCTTCCATACTCTTTATCATTTACAGACAACTGGTATGCTTGCATATTAGAAATGTCTCTTCCAAAATTGATGTAAAACGTTTTCTGACTCCTTTTTGTTCACATGTCTTAGTAAGGAAGTTTTGTCACTGAATGAGACTGTAACCAGAATGGGATAATCTACTCTCAATTGCTTCCTGGGTAATGATCAGGATGAACAAGTTGGGGATATATGCACCCGTTTTCAGTTTCCTGTCCTTACCATTCTTGTGTATGATGCTTCATTCTTTCCTCTAAAGGCAACCAGGTCAGCCTCTGGTATATACTCTGAGGGACAGCCTGGACAAAAGGGAGCATAGGGAATTCACACTTATTTCCAGGTAAATTACTTGGATTTTCATGTTAAATCAGCATAGTCCTACATCATAAAAGATAATAACCACTTGGTTGAATATACTACCATGGACCACTCAGGTCAGAGTGGGGAACACTGTAGATTTTTGCAAGTTAAATAAAAATGTCCTTGTCTTTCATGTACTAACCCAATTATTCAGACTCAACTAGGGACTTCTGACTATAGTTCTTGAGTGGAAACCAGGTATTAACCTGCCTCCTTTTCAAAAACATTGTGACGTGCTCATCAGATATGGTTATAAGTGACCTTCAAGTGTTTAAGAAAATACTCCTCTGGCCCTGGAAGACTTTCAGGTCATCCTCAACTCACTGGTCTGTTTTGAATTTAGATATGCCCTAGAATTCTTTTTTGCATGCAAGCCTGGAGTCTGTAATAGGTAATAAATCCTGGGGTACTGGATCCATGTCTCAGGACACGTAGAATGGCAAACTTAGAAACCTAAGAATAGCACATGGCTTTCTAACGTAGACACTGATGGTTTATGGGATTTGTTCAGCCAGTTGAGACAAGGATGACAGGGCATCTTTGAAATCCACAGGCAGGCCTCGTCCTGCTGCTTGGAGTCATGTTGATAACAGCCTAAGTTAAATGGAGAAGGAGAAAAATGGAACAGATTTTGTCCCAGCCATTGACTGTCAAGTTAACCATTTTTTTCAATGAAGAGGTATTCTTATGAGAAAATTTCTCAGAAGTCAATATTGTAAAAAATGAAGGGCAGGTATTTTTGGGAGACAATCCTCTATGGATCTCTTATTTTCCTGCATATCTTGGGTGTGATTACTTTCAATGATGTTCACACAGCAAAGAGCCTTGAAAGATAGAAATGATATCTCCCTTCAACACAAACAGCAGATTTGTTAGTTGTTCAATACAGTAAAATAGTGTCTATGTCTAGAACAAAGAGAAATCATGCTTAATATCTATGATAAAAGATTTAGGTTTCCTAAGCTCAGAGTTTCCTATTAAAAAAATTCACTCATGTGCAGGCTTCACCTGGCCATCTTTGCCATGCCCTGTGGGAACTGCAGCTTGAGGAACTTGCTCAAGAAAAATGCTGATGGGCTTCCCTGGTGGTGAAGCGGTTGAGAGTCTGCCTGCCGATGCAGGGGACACGGGTTCATGCCCCGGTCTGGGAAGATCCCACACGCCGCGGAGCGGCTGGGCCCGTGAGCCATGGCCACTGAGCCTGCGCGTCCGGAGCCTGTGCTCCGCAATGGGAGAGGCCACAACAGTAAGAGGCCCACGTACCAAAAAAAAAAAAAAAAAAAAAGAAAGAAAAATGCTGATATTCTGGCCACTGGAATTGTTGTGATTAATAAAATTATCTGACCCAGGATTGTCATGCCTTCTGCTAGCATCCATAAAACAGCGGCAGGCTCACATGTTCGCTTGCAAGGAGGATAAAATCTAAGACTCCTCACTGTACTTGACACTCTGAGACATGCTGTGAGTACAGATATCCCAGCTCTTATTCTTAAAAATGGAAGAAAAAAAAAAGAAATTATTAAGCCAAAATAGATGATATCTAATCTAATGATTAACCCAAGTAGAAAATTAAAAGAAACTTGCTTAAAGCTCCCTATGAATAAGTCTGTCTTTGGGGAGGTTTTGTTAGTAATCTTTCTTTGACACCTTTATATAAAAGAACCATTTAATTAATTTAGTGCAAGGCATGGAGAAAGGAATATCCCCTGTTCTTTGGGAAATAAGCCTGTGAGAAATTGAGTAAAAGCATTATTGAATAATACAATAGAAAGAGTAGAAATTCTATTCATATAAAGGACTTCGGTCACTAGTGCAAAGGGAAAAGGCTCCCAAACATCTGCCTCTAATACAGATTGTTCTCCTAATCTGCAAGTCACCATATCCGGGACTGATATTCATCCTGGTTCACTGCAGACAAGTGAAATACACTATATGAGCTAGTTAAAGCCGCTGTCCCATACCCTTAATTATCATCTGTTTGGACTGGGGATCCTTGCTCCAACCTTGGTATAATAGACCTTACCATCCACAGTTAAGCCCCTTTTCCCTTCCCCAGTGTCCAGCGTGTCAGGGAGCCTCTAGGACCCTACTCCAGGTAATTTGCCAACATCTACCCTGATTAACCATAGCCTTTGCTGTACTGGTTATTAAATATTTTGAATATCACAACTGATTAATTATCAATTTAGGGAATCATACTGAGATCTCAATTAATTTATCTAAAACCAGTATCCTTATCTTCCATCCAAAATGCAGTTCTCCTTCTTTGTATTCTGTTTCAGAGAGATTCAGCTTAAACCCAATGAGCTTATCTGCACAAGAAATCTTTTATATTTCTCTTTCTTCTCCACATCCAAATCCTTTCTATCCTACTTGTTATCCCTATAATATACTTCTTACTTCCTCCTGATCCCCTTTAGCACTGCCTCATTTCTCTCTACCTGTTTTATCTCCCTCCTCAATTCATCCATGCTTATGACAGCTGCTGGAATAATTTTTCTAAAATACAATCTTGAGAATTCCTTGGTGGCCCAGTGGTTAAGGCTCTGCACTTGCACTGATGGGGGGCAATGGGTTCGATCCCTGGTCAGGGACTAAGATCCTGCATGCCACATGTTGCAGCCAAAAAACAAACAAAAAAACAAAACACTCTTATTTGGTTACTCTCATTTAAATTATTCAATAGCTTCTGTATACAGTTTTTCACCTGGTGTTTCGAGATCTGGTCTCAGATGACCTGGTTAACCCATATCTCAGCAATCCACCACCCACACCCTTGCTCCAGCCATAACAGTTGATTTGGTATTCTTTAAGGTTGCTCCATCCTCCTAATGCCTCTGTATCTTTATCTCCAGGAACAGTCCCTCCACCTCTTTCCTATGTTAATTTCTGCTCAACTGTAAAAAATGAGGTGAATGAATACTACTTCTTACCTGTATCATACCAATTGTATATTTAATTTTTGTATTTGTTGTTTCATTACTTTTCTAGCTCTTCCAGTTCTTTTTACCATTGTTCATGACACATTATAAGATCTCAATAAATGTTGGTTGAATGAATACATTTATTCCTACTAAAATATCTTAAAAATCAACTGTGGGCATGTGTAGATTTTCAAAGCTATACATGATAAAGCATTAAGTACCAAAAAATCTTGAAATGTTGATTAAAAGAGCAGCCATCAAATTTCATCATGCCAAGGTATAGTAATGTGAGTATGATACAAATAGAATGTTGATTAAAGACTAGAAGGGAAGACGCTATGGGAAACTCCAGAAAAATATTAAAATAAGGCACCCTTGCACTATTGTAGACATATTCCCCCAGGCTCCACATCCTTTTCCCAAAATGTTCATATGTCAAAGGCCCATAAAAATTAATGAAAACTTCTCATATGAAAATGAAGCTGTATCCCAATAAATTATTTTCCTTAGAGTTAGGTTAGAGGAATACTTACTCATTTTGCAATTGCCTTTATTTGTATTTCTTCAGTATTTGTCTTCCTGTTTTTAGATTTGTTTAACAATAACAAAACTAAAAACAGGAAGACCTAAAGAATAATTGTCCTAGAACGAGAATGTGCTTGAGTATGACAGTAGAAACTGTTTGATAAGTTCTCTTAAATGCTTAAAATTATTTCATTTGCCTTTATTTGGTATTAGTTTTAAAATTCTGTCTATATTGAATTTAATGGGCTCTAAATAAAGCTATAAAGTAGATCTTGGATAACTAGCCATCCTAGGCTTCAACCAGAACTATTTCTTTTTCTAGATGGGGGGGATTCCAATTATATATTTAAGTTTCAAGGCCATCTGTGTATGTTTTCATAGTATTTCTTCACAGAGAATAACTTGGAAGTTCAAGGTAGGTGAAGAATAAGATGCAGGCATCTGTGGAAACCTTCAATAGTTCATCCAGAGAATCTTTGGGTGAGCAAATACAGTCCTGGTAAATCATAAAAACTTTTCCTATGTATATATATTGGTGAATTATATGAAATCAAGATGGAAGAAACTATGTATTCCAGTGAATTTTTAAGCTACATCAGTACTGTTATCCAAAGATCACTATAGTGTTGTTCAAAAGTTGTGGTACTAGGAAATTTTTATTCTTTTCTTTCCTGGCAGATAAATTTAATCACATTGGTTTAGGAAAGATATTTACCCATAAGGTCCAAAAACAGAAACCCTCTTCTGTGTTTCAGTTTTCTGTTTAGTTATCTAAACTTTACACTCTTTTCAATTGTTTCTTTCCGTCTTATATTTAAGCCATGACTTGGTCTTTTAGTGGAAGAGAGAGCTGCTGGTATTTAAAATATTGCTACTCGATTTTGTCCAGTCAAAGCACATCCCAGAATGTACATGGATTTAGAGAAATCAGGCAACTAATTTTCTTTCAGTTTTAGTATACATTCAAATTCAATTGTCCTGGATGTGTCTCTGTACCTAAAGAAGCAAATAGCTTCCACAGTGAATTATTTCTCACCTTAAAAATGGATGTCAATAGCTATTTAATCTGCCACAGGTGCTGGGAAGCTTAACTCCTTCCTCTCTGAAAATACATCCCTATCTTAAACAGTTGGATTAACAATACTTCCAGGCAGAATGATGTCATAACCTCTGATTTCACATGGTTTAGAAACTTATGGTCGAGTCAGTTTTCCTTCAGGTTCCCTCTAAACTAATATTCTGATTCCAGAAAATGGCACTTAATTTTATGATTGTCATTATTCCAGAAACTACCATTAAGTTCTGTTAACATTAAATGGTGTAATGTGGCATAGACACATACAAATTTTGAGCACTGAACTTCCTGGTCACTGCAGGTAACTCACATAACATGTACATATACTGCTCATTGTGGGGAATTCTCTCTTGTTCCTCTGCTTCAAAGATCTGGAGATTGGCGACAAGAGGAAGACTCCTTAAAGGCAATAATTAGATCCCAGTCTCTCTGTCTAGGTTTGTTGTCCATCGCTACTACTATTTCTGACGCCATGTCACCACTACTAGGGGTGTGTTATTCATCTGTTTTTAATATTTTTTTAATTAAAAACTCTCAGATACAACTTTAGCCTAATTAAAATTTCAGTAAACAACTTTGTTAGAATAATCTCCAAGCATATGATTTTACACATCTGATGCATATTCCTTTGCATATTATTTGCCAGTTGCTCCCCACAACTTCTATTATATTGGATTGGCCAAAAAGTTCATTCGGGTTCCCCCATAAGATGTTATGAAAACCTGAACGAACTTTTTGGCCAACCCCATAAATTGACCTACAATATTCTCCACCCAGTCAGCACCCCAAACACACTCCAGGTGAAAAGATGTGGACTGAATGATGATTCTTAGGATGCTTAAGATCACAGAACTTTATTTATGGCAGGACTCACAAATATCTCTCTACATTTTCCAGGAAGGAAACTTAAGCAGGTGAGGCTACTAAGATAAAGATGCTTGTTCCAAAACTGGAGGCTGTAGGGTGCTGAGAAAATTATGGCATTGATTTTGTCAAATTTCTAAAATTTCAAAAGAATTAACATTACTATTTTTATATAACATCTCTCAATTTAAAAATATTGACTTTTTAAAAAATTTCATGGATCAAACAAAAAATGTCTAAGGGTTAAATTTTGCCCTTAGGCTACCAGATTCCCCTGTCTAATTTAAGGATTACATTTTTTAAAAGAATTTGTTCTCTCTTTTTTTGACAAGTTGCTAACCCCAAATATAATCTAAAAATATTTGGTTAGGAAAATAACTAAAAATAAGAAAATAATCCTGTGATTCATAGGATAACTAGCAAGAAAGAATATTTAAAGAGCTTTTTCAAAATATTGAAATATAAAAATAGATCTTATCAAAATATCATACTCCCTTACCACTTAAGCATATACATCTACAAAATGCTATAGTGTTAGATTTAAAAATAATATTTATCTATGAAAGAAACGTGTTTTCGCTTGATTACATTTATTGGAAACACTTTATAATTAAGAAAAAAAAAAGGGTTAAGGGGGTATTCTGGAAAGCTGCCCAATATGTGTGTTTAGTATAAACTTATGCTATAAATGGATTACTGTCATCCATTCAAGGATTACTTCAATGACCAAAACATAGATCACTCAACTGAATCTTCCCAAAGATGGATACAATTTAGAATAATGTGAAACAACATTAAAAATTCATTTAAATGAAATCCATCTGGAAATTTTTGGCTTCCATTATCTGGAGTATCTTTTCACAATTGATAGAAAATCATTCAAAAATAAGGAAAGACAAAAAAGTTTCTGAACATCACAATTAGCACATGAACTAATTGACATATGTAGAACCCTCACCCAACAACAATATAATTTATTTTCTTCTCAAGTGCATATGTAAGGTTCATCAAAATCAACCACATGGTGAACTATAACAAAGCTTCAACAAAATTTAAAATACTGAAATATGTTGAAATGTTAAAATATTTGAAATAATTCAAAGTATGTTCCTTAATTATGTGATTAAGATGGAAATCAGCAATAAAACTATACTAGAAAAAGGTGTACTACTTGAAAATTAAATAATACATTCCTAAACAACTCATGGATCAAGGAATGAATCAGCATAGAAATCAGAAAATTATTGAATTGAATTATAATAAAATGTAACAGATCAAAACTTGTGAAACATAAAATAATATTTAAAGAAAAACTTATAGCCTAACATGCATATATGAGAAAGAAAAATGGGTGAAAATCAACAATTTAACTTTGTATCTCTAGAAGGAGGAGCATGGAAAAAAGAAAGGAATAATAAAAATGAAAACAGAAATGAAGGAAATTTGAAAAATACTATAGAATAGAAAAAATAAAGTGAAAAGTTAGAACTTTGAAAAGATTGAACATATTAATCAATTTGTTAATCCTTAACAAGATTGATCAAGGCAAAAAAGAGAAAAATAAACCAGAATAACAAAAATAAAAATGGAAAAGATGGCATAAATATAGATCTATAGTATAAATAACAAAAGAACACTATGAACAACTTCTAGCAAAGGAAGTTATTATTTAGTTAAAATGAATAAATGCCTCCACAAATTACAATTTACTGAAGTTAAGAGGTGAAATATAAAATCTTAGTAGTGAAGCACCTGTTAAAGAAATTAAATTTGTTATTTTAAAAAGTTCCCACAGAAACTCTAGAACCAGATGGCTTTAATAGTAAAATTTTCCAAATATTTAAAAAATAAATAACCCTAATCTTGCACAAAATCTCTGAAAAACAGAAAAAAATTGAAGGTGACCTTTCTTATCTACTTTTCTGAGACTGACCAAACCATGAATTCTATATCCTGTCAAGAACAGTCGAGAAAGAAATATATATATATATATCAACAGAAGTCAAAAAGAAGCATTTGACTAAACTTCAACACTCTTTCATGAAAAGTCTTTTAGTAAACTAGGACAAAAAGTGAAATTTTTTAAACGACAAGAAATATCTACAGAAAACATAGAGGGTATATATATTCAGTGATCTCTTTTAAAAAGTTGAAAACTTGTAGAGGGGGAAGAGGAAAAAAACACTCACTATTTCTACTTTTATATTTTAATAGAGAGTCTGAACATAAGCAAGGAAAAGAGAGAGAGGCATACAATGATAAAACTGAAAGTATAAAGCATAGCAGAGGGAGATCAGCTCAGTGCTTTGTGACCGCCTGGAGGGGTGGGATAGGGAGGGTGGGAGGGAGGGAGACGAAAGAGGGAAGAGATATGGGAACATATGTATATGTATAACTGATTCACTTTATTATAAAACAGAAACTAACACAGCATTGTAAAGCAATTATACTCCAATAAAGATGTAAACAAACAAACAAACAAAAATAAAACTGAAAATAAAGAAATAAAACTTTTTTTCTTGAAGATAACATGACAACTAAAAACTCTAAAATATTCTATGAATTGTTTCACTAAATTAATGAATGTGCTATTGGATCCAAGATCAATATCAAAAAATCATATTTCTACAGAAAAAGAACAACACAATTGGAAATTTAAGAAGTGATATCACTTACAAGGCAACAAAAAAATCACAAATCTAAGAACAAATCAAACAAAAGTTTGTAAGGACTTCATACTAAAATATTTTAAAAATTACTGATGCCTAAAATAAACATGTTTGTTTATGAAGACTCAATTTTGTAAATATGTCAAATTTATTTACATATTGGCAATACCAATCAAAATATTCATAGGGTTTTTCTCAGAAGTTAGTAAACGTATTATAAATTCATATGGATATGTAAAGTGCAAAAAAAGGCAAAGTAATCTTCTAGTAGAAGAAAAAACCTAGGGATATTATAGTAGCAAATGTAATTCTACAATAAGCTATAAAGCTATACTTAACACATTGTGTTCAGATGAAAGAATAAAAGAAAAACTAATATGGATAAGATATAGATTCTGGGAGTACAACAAAACATATGATGTCTTCTAATTTATAACAGTGGTGATACTTCAGTGAAGTGTGAAAATGACTGTGATCTCAATACATGTTGACAACTTTTTGATCTTGGAGCAGACAATAATTTTTTAAAAAGGATGTAAAACTCGCAGAAAAGACAAATCAAGCTACTTTAAAATTAAGAACTCTGGTGTATCAAAAGACACCAATAAGAGTGAAAATTAAACTAAAATATAGAAAATGATATTCATAGAGCTAGTAAAGATCTCATTGCCAAAATAAATAAATAATTTCTGCAAATCACAGAAGACTACATAACCAAATTATTTTAATGGGCAAAATACATAAACACTTTGCAAAAGAGAAGATTCAAAAGGCCAATGAACATTAGAAATATGGTTCAAACTTATTAGTCATCAGGGAAGTATACATTCAAGTCACAACTTGATACTACTAGTCAACTAAATGGCAAATTGAAAAATATAGATAGTATCAAGTATCAGTGAGGATGTGGAGTAACAAGAGCTCAAATACAATACTAATAGTGGGTATATTTTAGATAACTTTATGGCAATATGATTATCATCTGTATCTATCTATTCATCTATCTATCTATCTATCTATCTATCATCTATCTATCTAACATATATGTTTTACATGTTCCACATGGTTATGATATATGTATGGAGCCCAGATCCCACAGGCTAAGGGCTCAGTCCTAAAAGACTGCCCCCACTTCAGCCACCAGGTGTAAATGGGTGTCCCAGGCGACTCATACTACTATCTGACCAACTATAGATTTGAGGTTTTCCATGACCTATTCCTCAGGTTTGACAATTCTCTAAAACAATTTACAGAACCCAGGAAGGTGCTCTATTTACAATTATTGGTTTAATATAAAGGATACAACTCAGGAACAGCCAAACAGATGAGTTCCATAGGACAAAGTATGGAGTATGGGGGGTGCAGAGGTTTCACCTAGTAATAGACCTTCCCAGCACATTGATGTGTTCACCAACTCAGAATCTCTCCAAATCTCATTGGTCAAAAGTTTTTATAACCCAGTATCTAGTCCCCCTATGCTTTCCAGAGGTCAGAGGGTGGGGCTGCAAGTTTCAATCCTCCAATCATGTGATCGGTCTTCCTGATGACCAGCCCAATTCCTGGAGTTATCTAGGGGTCCCACCATGAGTTAATCCATATGGCATAAACTCAGGTGTTGTAAAGGGCTCTTTATCAGTAACATTAGATGCTCCTATCACTCAGGGAATTCCGAGGGTTTTTGGAGCTCTGTGTCAGGAACCAAGGAGAACAACCAAGTACGTAGGTTTTTATACCATGGTGCCCTAGAAGGAACATTCTCTAGGTATGAAAGGCTGCAAAACTCTCCTGAGATTTGCATTTTTTAAAATGTCCTCTGCAGTTTATGTGTTCCCTAAATCAGATTTCAGTATTAATCCTGTGTTTGGAATGCATTAGAATAGAGAATCCAATACTAGAACACACCTTTTTTCCTCCACTGTCTACAGTCTTCATTCACAGCCTTCATCATGAAATATCCCTGAGGCTAGAGTTTCCTGCCTTAGGGCATTGAACTAACTTAATGAATCTATTAATTCATGAAAATTATGCCATTCCAAGACCAGGGTGATCAGAATATAAAAGTTTATAAGGAATGGAATTTTTCTTGCTTGTCTTTTTTATGTTGCAACTTTCAACCTCCTCACTGAGTTCTGGGCCAATTTTCTACATGCATCTGTGATGATTGTAGAAGGTGAAGTTAGCAGTGTTCCAATTTCTACTTGCTTTAATGTGGCCACCAACATAACAATCTGCTTTGCTCTGTGGCTGTCTGTTTTACCCAGTTTAATGTGACACCACCCTAAACTCATGCTACAAACAGGTGTGTGTGTGTGTATGTGTGTGTGTGTGTGTGTGTGTGTGTGTAGGTAGGTAGGTAGGGTAGGTGTTTGTGTGTTAAGACTTTCTCCTTTTCCACCTGAATTATTCTAACAATGATGGAGAATCTTGGTTGGAGATTCTCTGTCAGGCTCCTTGAAAGTCCTGGGTTGAGGCTAAAATAACCCAGATTTATTCACCAAGTAAGGTGAGTCCCAACTACATGTCCTTGTTTAGTGCCTGGCTTTCTGAGTCTCCTTCCTTGGTCTCCCTCTGCACTGACTTTTGAAAATAATATTTTCATATTATTACAAAACTAAAATTCTTTTCAACTTCTTATGCCAGATGGTCTCACACTCCACATATGTCTCATTGGCAATTTCTCTCCTGTCAAACTCTTCATTGAATGCCAGTTACCAGTCAAGTTCCAGTAATGTTTCAGTCTTGGCTTTCACCCCAGGCATCTTCTCAAGGGTAGCCCCCAAAAACCTACATTAACTGTCAGTGTTTCTCAAGCTCTCAGAAATTTGATGCTGCAATGTTTCTTTCTTATATTCAGTGCCCCATTCAAAGCTTCATCTTTCAAAATCTACTTTTCTTCCTCTGTAGAATTCCTTAGTTTTCTCTACCTGGTGCAACCCAGATTGGGCTACATGCAGAAAAGGGTTAACATAGCAGGCCTGCTATACTTCAAAATGCCCATTTGCTAGATCAGCCCTTGGCTGGCATCTGAGATTTAGGGTGGGTTCCTACCATTCTCAAAACTAAATAGAATGGCTTAGTATGACTAGACTATTTGTACAGACAATATGGTTTATACTGAACACCTGCTTTTCTTCTGGGAATCTGGAATTTTGGAACATGCAAGGCAGAGGGTGCCTACAGGACCAGCTTCCATAAAGTCCTGGATACTGAGACCCTAATGAGTTTCTCTAGTAGGCAGCATTTTACACATGTTGTCACAGCTCATTGCTGGAGGAAATAAGCACATACTATGTGACTCAATTGGAAGAGGACTCTTTGAAGCTTGTACCTAGTTTCCTCTGAAAAGGCACTTCATTGGTTAGCTTGTGCTGCCATGACAAAGTACCATAGACAGAGTAGCTTAAACAACAGAAAGTTACTACAGTTCTGGAGGATGGAAGTCTCAGGGATGGGTGCCAGCATCGTTGGGTTCTGGTGAGAACTCTCTTCCTGACTTGTAGTTGGCTACCTTCTCATTATACCCTCACATGGGGGAGAGATATATAAATGTAGAGAGAGATAGAGATGGAGAGAGATATATAGATGTACAGATATAGATAGATATAGATACAGATAGATATAGACATAGAGAGCTGTCTGGTATTTCTTCTTATAAGGGCACTAATTCCATCAGACCAGGATTCTACTCTCATGACCTCATCTAATCTTAATCACTTCCCAAAACCCCTAATTCCAGACACCATCACATTGGAAGTTAGGGCATCAACATATGAATTTGGGAAGAATACAAATATTCATTCTATAGCACATCCTATACACTTTTCCTTTGCTAATTTTGCTTTATCCTTTCACTATAATAAATTATAGCCTTGAGTATGACTATATGCTGAGTCTTTCTAGTAAATAACAACCAAACCTGGGGTGTTTATATATGTATATAAACACTATACATGACTGATACCAAAACATTATATATATATTTGACCCTTGAACAACCTGGGTTTGAACTGCACAGGTCCACTTATACATTTTTTTTCAATACATACACAGTTGGCCTTCCATATCAATGAGTTCCACATCCACAAATTCAACCAACTGTGGATCATGTACTATTTTTAGGATCTGTGGTTGGTTGAATCTGTGGATGCAGAGTCTATACATATGAAAGGCCAACTATGGGACTTGAGCATCTGCTGATTTTGGTATTGGTTCTGGAAAACCAATCCTTCCCACACACAGATGGACTGTATGTACCTAAAAAGTATATTATAGGTATATTTATAATATAAAACATCCCATATGTATGAACGATATGAGGTAAATGAGTCTTATCTGTAGACTCTGTACTCACTTCAGTCATGATCCTTACTTGGGGTTCACTAAGAATTTTGTACAAAAATCAATGAAAAGATTGGTTTGTTTCCTTCGACTTATGGTGCCTGCCTTCCTCTGCTAGTTTTAACTTATAATGTCTTTGATGGAAAAGATTGTACCTAACCTCTCTGTTTTTCCTGAATTGTGAGGTATAAATCTTTCTGGATAGGTTCATTTTCAAACCTCCTAATATGTTTTCTAAAACTAATTCCTTTTTAAAGATATTTAGTTCTTCTCTAAAGCAAAACAAAATGCGAAACTTTTAATAACACTGCAAAATATTGGCTGAAGCCCCAAAGTAAGGGAGTGTCCGTGACATTCTAAGGGAGGTTCTAAAAGCATATTAGCAGTACTTGCTCAGCAATGATCAACAACAGGTTCTCTGATTCTTATCCAGCAACCACATTTAGCCAATATACACGAGCAGAAAAGAGATTTGTGAGAGGGGGACTATTTCTTTAAAGATGGTACTAGCCATTGCTGTGCATTTATCCTTTCTGTAACTTCAAGCCACAAGTGTATAGTGGGACTGAATTATGAGCCTTGTGAAGTATTAGTGTATCTCAGGAAAAAGGATGCTGGATATTCATTGACAAGTGTAGGTCTAGTGTTTCTATGGAACAAGAGGAGACCATAATAAGAATTTGGCGAGTGGACAACTTGAACGCTTGGAACGGAGCCTGACTCCTGGATAAATCTAAAGATGAGAGGCAGCTTGAAGCTGTCTGTGATGATAGTAAAATCTCTTTTCTAGGCTGCAGTGAGAACCACCCTTCTTTCCAAAGTTTGATTCAGCTAAAATGAGCACTTTTCTGAGTGAAGTGGCCGTGGTAGAACTAATCTAGACATATTCTCACCTTTTCCAAGTAGACTAGTTGTCAAAGTGAGGGGACCTCAACAGAAAAAAAAAAAAAAAAAAGCTTGTATATAGTTAATTTTGTTATGGGAAATCTCAAGATGGTCTGGTGTGTGTATTACACCGAAGTCTATGATGACCCTTTGGGCAGGAGAGAGAGGCATGAGAAGAACACACAAGAGACAGAGACTTCTGACTCAGAGGAACACCAATAGTGTTATCAGTGGTTTCAGTGAAGCAAGATCTTTTGTTCAATACCAGTACCTTTCCCCATCCAAATTTGTCTAGTATACTTAAAATTGCTAGATGCTGAGTGCACTGAAATTTAGTCTAATCCCTTTTGCTTTTCCCATGGAATCTAACACGGTCAATGTAAGTACTTTTTTCCTTATACTCACGAATATTTTTGTTCCAGATAATATATTCTATCCTGATTCTAGACAAGCCCACTACCACAGTAAATATGAATAAATTCTGTTCTATGAAAATAATTAGCTGTGAGAAAAGGTTTATTTTTTCAAACAATGTTTAACTCTCATTTTACTGATTTGGCTGTTTGTATTACTTCTACAATGTCTTAAATGAAAAAAAAATACTTTGAATATAAAAAAATGAATAAACAAGAGCTACTAAAATCACTTAGAATTAATTAATGTCATTAAATTCTTAGTCCAATGTGATTCCATTATGTATAACACGTGAGGATAAAAAGATAGTAATGTTTAGAATATCTTCTTTGGAGGTAAAATTCTTGGACTGAAACAGTAGTTCAGGAAAGAGTAAGAGTAGTATTAAGCTGCTGTATATGCTTTTTTCCCCCTGTTTCATCTCGTGTAATTGCCTGAAATGATTGTTTGCTTGTTTGTTTTTTCTGTAAAAATAAGCACAAGGCAGTTAGTGTTTTTACCTGAGGCTTTATTTGAAAGCAAATGATGCCATTTATTTTTCTTTTCCTCCCTCATTTTCACCACCACCATATCTCTTGGTGTTGTCTGAAGGAGCAGCTAGACTCTCATTTAGGCCAATAGGAGAATAACCTGAGGAGATTAAACAAGGGCAGCTTCTCTCCAGAACAAGGGAGGTCACTCAGCTGTTACAGGAGTGTTGAGAAATCTCAGTTTATCAAACAGAAAGCAAATTTCCCTTGGGTCAGGATGTACAGCCCCACCATCATGGTGAATTACCAGTGATGATTTGCAGTCAGGGAAGTTAGCCTCTCACATAACAAAGTCAGCAAAGGTGAGGCAACCTTAATATCCATCAGTGGCTGGCAAAATATGAATGCTAGAACTTTCATTGATTGTGGCTCTTCTCAAATAAAATTGTATAAAAATGAATCCACAGACAAGTCAACTTTTTCATTTTTACGTTATTTTTCTGACATAGAAATTCTGAGTAATGACAGTGCAATCTTACATTAGTAGCTTCCTCTCTCATACCAGCGATAAAGCAGCTGTCTATTCATTTATGAATTCTCAGAGGGAAGACATAGTGTGATCACTTGTAGACTTAGCTGTATGCTCCAAGGCCAAACCATTCACCACATTTGGCTGTCAGGAATTGGGAGGGAGCCTGGTATATAAAGAAGGAATTGACAGCAGCTCTACAGCCAGAGCAGAGACCTGTGGTGTATGATGAAATGTAAGTGCCTTTCCTTTCAACTACCAAGGTGCTCCCTGGACCTGGGCAAGGCAGTGACCCTGGAGAAAGAATGGGATCTAAATTTTGATTCTGTTGCTTACTTGTAGGTGACCCTGGGAATTCTTGCAATGACACCTGTCTTAATTTGTTTTACCTTAAAACTAGGCTAATTAAATTTAACTTTTGTTGTACTTCTGAACAATAGAAATACTGTTCCCAGCACATAGAAAACACAGTCGTAGTCATACATATACTAGTTTACCAAGGCCTAATTATCATGATGGGTATTAAAAAGGTAATCTTACCAAGTGAAAAGACCAAGGTAATAGTAGAATTATGATATTAAAAAGTGATAAAGTTAGTGAATGTACTTGGTGAGTACCTAAATGTGGAAATTGAGACCCTGGAAGATGACTGATTCCTCTCCATTAAGATTTTTTAAAAAGTATAAGCAATCTGGTATGTCTTTCCTTTTTTTTTTTCTTTTTTTGCGGTACGCGGGCCTCTCACTGTTGTGGCCTCTCCCGTTGTGGAGCACAGGCTCCAGACGTGCAGGCTCAGCGGCCATGGCTCACGGGCCCAGCCGCTCCGTGGCGTGTGGGATTTTCCCGGACCGGGGCACGAACCCTTGTTCCCTCCATTGGCAGGCGGACTCTCAACCACTGCGCCACCAGGGAAGCCCTTTCTTCTTAAACATTCTATATACTTCTCCCAGAGACTCTGAGTTGGACAATATTTTTCCTATAAATAGTTAATAGTACCTAGTGAAAAAGCCTTTTCAAAACTATTCAGATGCCACCTTTGAATTTCTAAGACATTTTTAATGTTCTTAAATAATATATAGTTATATAATATATAAAATAGTTATATATATATAGTTATAGTTATATAATAGTTATATAGTTATATATAGTCATATAGTTATATATAACTATATATATAACTATAGTTATATATATAGTTATAATATATAATATATAATATATAGTTATCTAAAATAATTAGAAACTGTAGATCATCGATAAAATTGAAAGTCACCTCTAATCCCTCTACTCAGAGATAACCAGTTATATTTTCCTTTTTTTGTAATTACACAATACATAATGCTTACAAAGATCAATTACATATTAAAATTAAAATAACAATGAAAACTTTATGGTGAACTTAAGAATACAAAAATATGGTATCATTAATATATTTATATATATTTATATAAAGATAAAGTTTTATCTTTATATCCAGTTATAGTTCTCTGTTCTTTCTACTTCAGGTAATATTCTTTGTTTCAGAAATTAGGATATAATACAGAAAATATGATGTCTATAACAGAAAAACACCAAGGCAGTAAAATGTATACATTTACATAATCAGGTTATTATTATAGTAATGGTAATAATGATACAACTTTGAAATTATATATGTATTTTTAAATAAAGGAAGCATCTTTTGGGGTGGGAATGGTGGCATACATTTTTATAAACAGAATTAGTAAAATATATTTATCAATGAGTCCTTAAATAACCCAAAGGAAAATAAGAGAACGCTCTGAGATTTGAAGTAGAAAATTTTCAAAAACAGCTGGAAGTTCTGCTTAAGTTAAAATAACTATTTCAGGTTAATTAAGCCTGTGTTATAGAGGATCTAGGGAAACAAAAGAAATTGGTAGCTTAAAGAGAAATGAGGAGCTGTGCTAGTTTTTATAATACTGGTTAGAAGGAGAGAGGCATAATGCTTAGTGCAAATTGCTTCTGAGTCACTCACTCTGTGCCTGGATGTTTATCTGATTATTTAGTTAGGGCTCAGAAGAGTTTGCAAAGTATTGTGCTGTGCAAAGTAGTTTCCTTCTGGGTCTCTAACCTTTCCTCTATGGAGATTCTGCTGAATTCAACAAAGTCCTAATTGCAAGGCCAGGTCAGCAAGCGAAGAGAAAGCTGAGGTTCCTCCGCAGAGAGAATTTTATCAGGGCCTGGGTGCTTGGGCATACAGGGTGCTTATGTTCTAGTGGAGGGACACTGACTTCCCTTATTCTTCATTATTTGGAGCAAGCGTGAGAAAATAGCTTGTGAACTGGGAGAACAAAGGGAGCTTGGTCTCATGCAGTCTGGAATTTTGATGCCAGCTACTGACAGAAGTGGTCTGGGAATACCAGCTGCTCAGCACCTGGAGAGCTTGGTGCCCATGGGATGTTACATCCTCTCTTGTCAAGGAACAGCAACAACTTGTGCCAGGGGGAGCTGAAATTGGGCATAACCCCATCTGGCAAGAGAAGGTGGGGCTGGGATGGCAGAACTCCCAACTATCTCAACTGGTTCATTGACCAGGAAATTCAGAGTGAACATCCATGGATATTTTTGGACAATTCTATTCATATCACCACAAAATGACTGGAAGGAGGCATTTAAACCAAGCCAATGTTTTCAGTGAAAAAATTCACAATAGGATAGCCTCCTTCCTTGGAAGTTTATTCAGAACAACTAGAGTAAGCCGGTCCTTTAAAGACATGACTCTTTCCTTGGGAAGTTATGGACCGAGATGAAATTTTAAGCTCTTACGTTGCTTCTATGGTTTGAAAACTCAGAGGCAATGGATATCCAATAAACAAACAGAAGGATTAGGGCGAATATTTTGAATATTCAAAATATTTGAATTGAAGCAAATGTGAAACAATGTCAGAGATAAATAGTAAAAAGGCTGTTAAAAGTAGACAAAAATAGCAAGGGCTTAGTTCTGACCAAGTCTGGCAAGCCGTGGCTGCACACTGCAGATTACTTCAAATGGACCACAATGAGAGAGGGAACATATAATGCAGTTTATTTACCTCTGGGTGAGTGAAATGTGTGAAACAGCTTTGGCCATCTTTAGTTTGAGGAATCAGATTAATAGGGATACATGTAGCCTTACACAACAGCTGGCTACCAGAAGTAAGTAAATGACCTCACTTATGACTTGCTCTTCTTAAAGGTAATGATGGAAATGATGTAAAGGAAGACCATAAAGTTGAATTCTTGAACTTGTCAGTTATGGTTTAACTTGAGTCCTGGTTTCTTTTTTGTAAAACCATTATAACTTTTGTCCTAAGTTAAAGAATCAAGTGGAAATCTATGGTGGGATAACATGTTAATGTACACTGAAAAGCATACATTTCACTTTTTTTAATTATTGTTACACAGAATTTTTATCTGTTGTCAGACCTTGAAAAAAATAAGTGTACAGTCTTATAATACCTCTAGAAAAACTTTTGCATTTTTTTTTGGTAAAACTTTTAGAAGTGTTAATTGATTGGGGTAAGACCAATATATTGGGAATCACCATTTTTCTGTAGTTCATCTACATGATCTGTTATATGATCTACAATATCCTTGAATGACATACTCTTTTATGTCTTTAGAAATCTTTTTTTGCTCTCATTTCTACTAGGTAGTCATTCACACTTCACCATCATTTTCATCCTCGCCAATCTACTAAAACTGAGACAGCCTTTCTGTCCTATGAGAAAATATCCTTTAGTAAAAATGAAAGTGACAATTGATTTCCAATTTTACTCTGGTTTAACTGGATCAGCAGGAATTATTCATTGAAAAGCATATGTTTTCAATGTGCTTTCAGGATGACTTCTCAGGAGGGGTTGTTCCATCAAGAATAAATATTTCATATTTTATTCAAGATAAGTGAACATAAAATCCAATCACTTATTCATGCATTCCGTAAGTATTGTGCACCTGCAATGTATAATTCCTTTTTTCTGGCTTATAGGATGAAATAATCTTGGAAACCATGGCTTGAAAATTTCTTCCATCAACTTGTGGCCCCTGAAGACTTACCTAAACTCTCAACCAAAATTGGTATATACAACTCTCTGAAACAATTTTATTTTGGGGGCTTATTTGTTACAGTAGCAATCAATATCCTAACTAATACATTTGTGCACAAAGAAAGAATTTGTGGACTGAAGAATAGATGAGTAATTTGACACAGCTGGAATAGTTAGGCGCTGTATAGCTAAAGGTAATAGGATAGCAGTTTTAGAGAAGTACATCAGAAATTAATCTGGGAAATTAAGTAGATTACAGCAATTTTATTTGAAATTTCCATTTTCCATCCACAATATTTAATATGCAAACACATATGTGAAATAGGTCTACTTAAAAGTCTTTAACAGTGTGGGTTCTTGTGTTTAAAGGCCTTTATTTGAATCCTGGCTTGACCATTTACTAGCTGTGTATCTTTGGGCATGATATGCGTTTGCAGTGAGTTTAACATCTTTGCTATCACTATGCATCTTATAATTGACATTGTCTTAAAATTGATGATAGCTGGAGAATAGTCATGGTATAATTGTCACTGCCTGTAAAAAATATCCAACTTGAAAATTTGTAGAATGGATGGCAGTGGCATGGATGATAATCTGAATGACACCCTTGGGACGTTCTTTATATCCTCAGGATTGACTTAGTCTGGGGCAGGTTTCAGGGAGTTGGTGAATCAAACATGTAGAGCAATAATCTCAGAACAGTGTTTTTATAAGTTAGCTTAACAACAGCACACTGACAGTGGCTTCAGGATAGTTTATAAATTTTTCAAAGAAATGTCGCAAATTCTTACTGACACAAAGAATAATATTATCAATGATAAATCTGGGTGAAAAAGTGATTAATAATTGGATTCTCAATATTAATACATTTTAGGAATACCTGAACGAATTAATTTAACTTATATTTTTACTTACATATGTACAGGGTAATGGCTGATTAATAAAATCTGTGTCTAATTTGTCTAAACAGCTCTAAGTGATAAGAAGGAATTGTGTCACATGAATCAGCATTTTCTCTTTTTTTCTTAGTATCTTATTTTTTCATGAAAAATAGTAATAATACATACCCAAGAAAGAAGATTAAATTAATTAATCCATGAAAAATGGCCTAACAGAGTTTCCTAAAATATGTTATTATTTAGTGTCAATAGAAAACTATGGACATAGACCATACATAATAATCTGATGCTATACATTATTCTAAAGTATCCCTTGTTTTATCCAGTGCTTAGGCTTAAAGAAACTTTAGGATTTCTTGCTGTGTCGCGCAGCATTCGGGATCATAGGTCCCTGACCAGGGATCAAACCCATGCCCCCTACCATGGAAGCACAGAGTCTTAACCACTGGACCACCAAGGAAGTCCCAACTTTAGGGTTTTTAAAAAAACTGTCAATGACCCAAATTGCAAGTGCTCTACTCTGAGGGAGCACTTGGAAAAATTAAAGGTATGACTAAAGCAATGTGAAGGAAGAAAATGATGCAGTCTTGATTATCTGAAGGAAAGAAAGATCAACATGGTCTAGAGTAAGTTTATTTATTCTACCTGCTGAAAAAGTTTTGATTTTTTTTAACATATCTCCTGGACTAGTCATGAGTGGTAATAACCTCCAGCTGCAACATTCTTCCCCTGAGATCCTATTAGTTCTTTTGTGCTTGACCTTCCCTGATCTTTCAGTTTTGTTGCCCAGTTCTTCTGGGAAACTTGGTGTATTTTTGAAGCAGAAGGTATCTTCAAGTCCCACAACTATTTTGTTCAAAGACAGTGCTTTGAAGCCAGAGTACTACCCATTAGCCATTATCCATCATGGGTTTGTGAGAACAAGTCATACTCAGCTCCAGTTCAATTTATAAGTGCAGGCTGATCTCCATAGAAATGAGATGAGGAAGGAGAGGCAGGGAAGGCTTGTCACATCCCTCTAGGACTCCTATTTAAATTTTAGTTTTGAATGACCAAGATAAGTCTCACAAACACCACTATTTTCAGTTTACTACATTTTTCTTCCCATTAGATAAGAGTGCCTATTGTTTTAAGACCAATCAATTTTATTCTATTTACAGGCTTACATAATAAATCAAATAATCTTACAGACTGAGGAAATATGGATACTACTAAATATTCAACAGGAGTGAATGCAGCAGAATGTCTCTGTTAATGTGGTCTTCTGGGTTTAGTTTTGTAACTTATTTAGCTAAATTCAATTGAACCTAATTGATTTAGCAAAGCCAGGCATAAACTATAGAGAAATGGAGTGCCTATGAGAGAACAAGGCAGTTATGAATTTATAAGTAGAGGCAGATATAAGAAGTATAAATAAGATCCAGGATGTAAAACTTAAGGAACTAAACACGGAAGAGTTTATGACAGTTTTGCCTCAATCAATCTATTCTCATTTCTCTAAAGATATTTAAATTGTGCATCTCAGCAGCAGATTAATTTTCACCCCTCCTCCCATACTCTGCCCTTAATTGCATTGTGTTGCTTCTAAAAGCAGAGCTAATGTTTCATGATGCTTATCTGGAGGCACAGGCTTCCTTAGTATCATTCAAATATTGATTTTATTCCCAGGAGCAGAATTCTTTAATTTATTCATTCATTCAAAAATATATTTTGCATTTCTACTATCTGCTAGATACAGATTGCATCTGACCAAATATAGCAAAAGGGAGAAAAAGGAAACAAGCATAGTATCAGGAATTCTGGCTTGAATAATTGACCCTACTACCTGAGACAAGAAACAAAAAATGTAAAGCAAGTTTGAGGCAGAGGTGACAGAGATTATGATTTGTTTTAAATATGATGAGTTTGAATCACTTGAACGTATCAGTGAAAATAACAATTATGTAATTGGATACATGGGTGAGAGTCTCAAAAATACCAACTGACCTGGAGATAAATTTTGAAAGCCTGCAGATTTGAAAAAGCATATCTTACCTGGACAGCATGTGAGCACAAAACAAAGACCTATGGTTTTTTGCAGGTGATATTAATTATTCCTTGGTACTTATTTTTAGTCAGCTTTATTGAGGCACAATTTATATACAATAAGATTTACTCCATTTAGGTATATAGTTCTGTTAATTTTGAAAAATATATATAGTTGTGTAACTACCACTGTAGTCAATGTATAGAGGATTTCCATCACTTCAGAAAGATTCTTCGTGCTTCTTTGTGGTCAGTTTTCTCCCCACAACTCCATTCTCTGACAACCTCTAAACTTTCCTGTTTCTTGGATTTTATCTTTTACAGATGTTATATAAATAGAATCATGGACTATATAAAAAAAGCACATTGAGTACTTTCTTTTATGCAGTGTAATGCACTGATTCATTAATGTGTGTATCAATCATTCACTCCTTCTTAGTGCTGAGTAAGACTGTGTAGATGAACAATATTTTGTTTACTCATTCAAAATTTGGCAGACATTGGTGCTGCTTTCAGTGTTGGGTGATCATGAATACAACTGCTGTGAACGTTCAACTATAGATTTTTGTGTGGATATGTGTATTTGGTTCTCTTGAATGAATACCTAAGAATGGGATTGTTGGGTCATATAGTTAGTATATGTTTTAACCATTTAAGAAACTGCTAATATTTTCCAAGCTGGATGTGCCATTTTGCATTCTTATCAGTAATGTATGAGCATTCTAGTTGTTCTGAATTCGTGTCAGCACTTGATGCTGTCAGTACTTTTAAAATTAATTGTAATAGTTCTGTAGTGGTATCCTATTGGGACTTTAATTTGCATCTCACTAATTACATTGTACATTTAATCATGTGTTTACTTGCCATCAGGATACTTCTTTAGTAGAATATATTCCATAGCTCTCAGTGTATAAGTCTTACAATTTTGATTACATTTACTCTTAAGTATTTTATGTTCTTTGATGGTATTGTAAATGGAATTGTTCTCTTAATTTCATTTTCACATTGTTCATTGCTAGGGTATAGAAACATAACTGATTCTGTATGTTGACCCTGTATTCTTCAATTTTTCTGAAATCATTTATTAGCTCTAATAGTTCTGTGTGTGTATGTCATGTCAACTGCAAAGAGAAATAGTTTTGCTTCTTCCTATTCCAATCTCTTTTTAATTTCATTTTCTTACCTAATTGCCCTGGCTAGAATCTCTAGTACAATACTGAACAGAAGTGGCAAATGCAGACATCTTTATCTTGTTCCTGATCTTAAGTGGAAAACCTTCAATATTTCACCATTAGCTAAAATGTCAGCTATGTGTTTTTTGCAGATGCCCTTCTTCAGACTGAAGTTTTCCTCTAATCCTTGCTTGTTGAGTGTTTTTATCATGAATACATGTTGAATTTTGTCAAATGTTTTTTCTACATCTATCAAAATGATTCTTTTCTCTTTATTCTATTAATATGGTGTATTACATGGATTGATTTTCGTATATTGAAACACCTTGCATTCCTGCCATAAATCCAATATGGCTACAGTATGTAATCCCTCTGTGTGCTCCCTGTTTTGGTTTGCCAGATGAATGAGCAATATTAATATTATTAATCAAACTTAGGAAGTTTTTGACCATTTCTTCAAATATTCCTTCAGAATTCCCTTTTCTCTGTCTCCTTTCCTTCTGGGACTCTTATTATGCATATGTAGATATGCTCCATAGTGTCTCACAGGTCTCAGGCTCTGTTCATTTTTCTTCATTATATATTCTAAGACTGGATAATCTCGTATCTTCAGTTGCTGATTCTTTCTGCTCAAATCTGCTATTGAAACCCTTACTGAATTTTTCATTTCAATTATTATACTTGTCAACTTCAAAATTTCAATTTGGTTCCATTTATAATTTCTGTAACTTTATTGATATTCTGTACTTGGTGAACTATCATTCTCATACTCTAGTTTTTCAGACATGGTATTCATTCATTGTTGAAAATATTTAGAATAGCTGGCTTTAAAATATCTCTCTAGAAATTCATATGTTTGTGCTTCTTCAAGTACAGTTTTTATTAATGGCATATTTTTCTTGTGTATGGGTCATACTTTTTTGTTACTTTGCACTCCTCATTTTTTTGTTGTTGAAAACTGGACATTTTACATATTATATTGTGACAGCTTTGGAAACTGGATACGCTTATTTGTCATGTTGTTTTGTTGTTGCTTTCAATATAGTTTTGGGTTTTTTGTTTTTGGGTTTTTTTTCGGTTTATTTAATGACTTTTGTAAACTAATTCTGTAAAGTCTGTATTTTTTGTTGTGTTTGGCTATTAGCATCTCTGTTCCATTAGCTTAGTAGTCAGCTAATGATTGGAGAGAATTTCCTTAAATATCTGGAACCAAAAAACCCTTCCAGTGTTTGCTGAGTGGCTCTGTGTATATTTGGGTGCCCCTTCAGCACTCAGTCAGGCAGTTTACAACTTTGCCTTGGCCTTCACTTCCTGCTTCCACATGGGCTTAAGGTTAGACAGTTGAGCACTGAGGACGTGTTCAGGTCATTCCTGAGCACGTGCACAGATCTGGGCATGAGTGTGGACTTCTGGCTTCCCAGGAATATATTGGAGCTTTTCAAAGCCCTTATGAACATCGCATTGACCATTCAGTTCTCCCATGTCTTTTAGCTAATCGTTTGTTTGCCCCAGTTGTTATCTATCACCACCGGCAGCTGTGTCTAAAACATTGTCCTGTAAATGTTTTTGACAAACAACCTGTGGAAGCAGATTTAGCTCTGGGTCAGTTCTGAGTCAGGTGAAATAAAGGCAAAACTTTTGAGCTGGTCTTCCAGGGAATGACTGGGTAGAGTTTAAAAAGTAATTAGTACAACAATTTGCAAATGCAGTCTGTAGTGTCCACTTCAGTACTGGAAATGCAAGCTGTTATTTTCAGGGACTATGGCTAAACTAGAGAAGGAGGATCAAACTGGTATAAGTTAAAATACAAAACAGCTTACTGTGCTTACTGGCAATGTAGCTGCTTTTCTTGAATAAGCACTCTCTGCTTTGCTGAAAGTCTTTAGTTAACATCTGTACTTCAAAGAAATTGGTTCTGATCCCTTTTGTCCCATTTTTCATTGCTTTTATGGAGGGGTGGAGTTTTGAGTTTATTTTTCTATTTCGGGGCATGCCGCCCCCTGTACTCTAATGTGGGTTTTTATAATACGTGGCATATATTTGGGGTATGCTTTTTAATCCAGTGTGGCTAATACTGCTTTTTAAATGGAAGGTTAAACCATTACACTTAATGTGATTATTAATACTATAGTATTTAAATTTATTGTATTTTCGTTGTTTACTTATAGTTTTATTTGTTCCCTTTCTCTTCGTTTTAGCAGTGTTGTCAGAACTTCTGTATCTTTACTAATTTTCTGTCCAACTGTTCTATCAATAATTCTCTTCTCCTTTTTGGACTCTAATTACATTATGCTAGACTGTTTGATATTGTCCCATAGATTTTTAAAATAATTTTTCCAATATTTTTTTGCTTTGTGTTTCAGTTTAGATAATTTCCACTGACATATTTTCCAGCCTACTTTAGAGATGGTTGAAGAAATTCTTTACTGCTGCTATCAAGATTTTATGTCTAAAATTTCAATTTGATCCTTTCTTATAAATTTCCCTTTTTGCTTAAATATTAATCTCTTATATATGTTATCTACCTTTTCTAGTAAGTCTTTTAACGTATTAATCATGGTAAATTAATCTCCCAGACAGGTTTTCCTTGACCGTGTGACTTTATTGAATCATCTAGTTGGTTATTTCAGAGTCTTTATTTATTTTGTTTATTTATCTAATTTTGTTTATTATACTAACTAGACAATTTCCTTCAGGGTAATGCCTCTATTTTACTCAAAACACTGTTTACACTATACCTTTCACCTTGCTGGCACCAAATATAATTCATTAATGAAAAAAATATATATATATATTTAAATAATGACTAAATTCATTAACAATGACTTTTCTATACTCCCTCAAAATGTGTTCATTTGCTTTCAAAGTGTGACAACCTTCTCTGATCAGACCTTTGTGAGATTCCATAGTATAAGGAAGTATCACATAATAAGGGCCTCACAAAACACAGATCATTCTTTTGAAATGGTTTGGTGGATTGAAGGGGGCAGTGTTACGACTGAGATATCTATACTTACCTCAAGATTTCTCTTTAAGCAAAGCATGGTTTGGTATTTCAACCTTCTCTCTGATATTCTGTCACAATTCCAGGAAGATCCTAAAGATTCCTGCCATTATGTAGCTTAGAAGTAGATAGCAAAAATTTAGAAGTTTTGAGAAGTTTTTCTCTTCTGTTTGGAAGAAATTTTCTGCCTATTTAGTGGGAGACAGAATAGCATATAGACAAGGACATCTGATGACTGCTCAATTAATGGCTTCACAAGCTATATGATGTTGAGCAGATTATTTAATCTCGCTAATATATCACTTATAAAATGAAAGAACAACTAATAATACATACCTCACTGAATTCAATAAGAGATGATCTACGTTATGCATAGTACATGAAACATTCTTAAAATGGTTGCAGTTGTTGCTGTGGCTAACATTAGTGTAAATATTATCCTTCTTAGAATTTTGGTTTACTTGCTAAAAATCCTCCCCAAGGGTTAATTACAGGACCTCTTGAAATCTGCATCAAAAAAGTATCTTTTTTTTTTTTTTTTTTTG
>NW_020175684.1:2828019-2859124 GCF_003031525.2 Neophocaena asiaeorientalis asiaeorientalis | reverse complement strand
TTTTTTTTTTTTTTTTTTTTGCAAAGGAAATTTGGCCATGAATTAGTTCTGTTAATTGGTCTTTTCCTGTAGAATTTATTGGTCTGTGATCTTTCCATAAGTATTCTTGTAATACGTATTCAATCCTTGTTTATGTTTATACAGCAATTTTTTATATATATAGGAAGTTCTATTAAATATGTCTTGAATAACTAAAAATTGGATTTTCCAATAAGGTACTTGTTTTGAAATGTAATTTGGAAAGAGAAAAATAGATATATTTTTTCCTCCTATGCATTAGAGCTCTCAAATTTTAGTATGCATAACAGTCAATGAGGAGTTTTCAAAAAAGAGATTCCTGGGCTCCATCTGAAACCAGCCAAGCCTGAACCTCTTGAATGGATCCTGATCCACAGAGCAAGTGGCTCCAAATCTGCTCTTTTATGAATACTGCACTAGATTGTTATCTTGCTAACTTTCAATCAAACACAAGGAGGAAAATGAGGCACATTCTAACTTAAGAGAAAGCACAGACAAGTCATTTCATTAATCTCTTTTCATAAGCTTAACAACAGCATGAGTAGCAAGCCATGTAATGATTGAATCTGGAAGAAAAACATATATACCTAATGACACAATAGTAATTGAAATACGTGCTTAAAATTTTTTAGTTAAAGATGCAGCCTTAAATTTACTTATAAGGAAGTCTAAAGAATGATCTATAATGATCCTCAAAGGTTAGAAAAATCTATTCTTAGTGGAAGTAGCATATAATTTGCATCTGAAAATATGTTTACAAGTACCCTGTGTCTTTTTTGAGTATTTTAGATGCATTAATTCAGAAATTTAAAAAGTAATTTTAACCACACACTGAACTGGACTAAAAGAGGAGATATTTATACTTAACTTGTGATCTGCATATGTATTGATCTTGATGCAAAGTATAAACATGTATAAGTCAGTCTTATAATTGAGTATTGTTCCTTTTTATACTGAATCTCAACTATTACTTTTAGGACAAATAAATGATTTAAAAGCAGATAATACAATTCAATTAATAATAAAGAAAAATATAACTGTTCACACTACCAAAGTAGTTTTCTAGTAACAAATAATAGGCTTTTATTTCTTTACATTTCTAGTAATTACAGTTTTGATAACACATCTCTTCATATTTAAAATTTTTTCAAAGCCCCATATTGTTAAAACTATTACTTCTTTATTCACTGCTCAAATTGGAAAATTATCTCTCTCTTTCACACACACACACACACACACACACACACACACACATTTCAAAACAACCAGCCCTAGTAACAAAAGCACTGTTTTTGTACTCCTTTGAAAATATTAATTTACTATTTATGTTTCAGTAAACTAATCTTGCTTCTCCCAAGCTAAAAACATTCCATTAGTCAAATAAAATTTCAATAAACAATAACATAGCTAGATCAAGAAACAGACTGTTTATATAACTCATCATGTCTTATAGTTTTTTTTTTTTTTTTTTTTTTTTCGGTACGCGGGCCTCTCACCACTGCGGCCTCTCCCGTCGTGGAGCACAGGCTCCGGACGCGCAGGCTCAGTGGCCGTGGCCCACGGACCCAGCTGCTCCGCGGCATGCGGGATCCTCCCGGACCGGGGCACGAACCCGCACCCCCTGCATCGGCAGGCGGACTCCCAACCCCTGCGCCACCCTATAGTTTGAAAAACTGAAGGCTGAAAAACTTTTGATGAAAGTCCTAAAGTCACACTCATCTGATTGGTGGAAGAAGGGCTCAAATCCATGGCTCCTTCTTAGTTTAGTGTTTGTTTTGAGAGAATCTTTTTCCTCTATCAAGGAATCTGGCAGCTAAAGAAGTGATTGATGGGGCCCTGGAAACATATTTGTCCTTCTGTTTTTTTTCTTTTTTCCTTTAATTAATGGACTTTGTTTCTTAAAGTAATTTAAGTTTACAGAAAAATGGAACAAGTTCAGAGGACTCCCATGTACTCCCTCTCCCTAAGCCTACAGTTTCTTCCATTATCAAGATCTTTCATTGGTGTGGTACATTTGTTACAACTGATGAACCAATATTGATACATTATTATTAACTAAAGTCCATAGTTTATATAAGGGTTCACTGTTTTATATAGCTCTATGGTTTTTAACAAATGCATGTCATGTATTCACCATAACAGTATCATACATAATTTCACTTCCCTAAAAATCCCCTCTGCTCCACCTTTTCATCCTTCCCCCACCTCTGAACTCTGGTAACCACTGATCTTTTCTCAGTCTTCATAATTTTGCCAGAATTTCAGTTTATGACCATAGTTTAGTTTATGTAAATAAAATCACAAGTTAAGGTCCCTTTTCTTACTGGCTTTTTCATGCATTATATTTGTGGGACTCCTTCATTGTCTATAGTTTGTTCATTTCGTTGCTGTAATGCAATCCATTGTGTGATACTATTTATACCACTGCTTATAAATTTTGCTATTGATGGAAATGAATCTGCACAATTTGGCTATTATGAGTTATGCTGCTATTAGCATTTAAGCTCATGATTTTGTACACATTTCTGTTGGGCATACTCCTAGGAATAATATTACTATATGATCTGGTGTATCTATGTTCAGGTTTTGCAGTTAATGTCAAGGAGGTTTCCAAAGTGTTTGTACTGATGTGTGATCCTGCTGGCAGGTATGAGAGTTTCAATTGCTGTTCATCTTCAGCAACATTAAGTATTAATCAGGTTTTTAAATTTTCAGATATGCAGGTAAGTGTGTAGTGCTATCTCATAGTTTTAATTTGATTTTCTCAAGAAACTAGTAAGATTTTGGACTTGTTCATCCATTTATGGGATATGTGAATATCCTCTTTGGTCAAATGCTTTTGTCCCTTTTTAAGTTTGACTCGTATATTTTTATTATTTATGGAATAATTCTATATATTCTGAGATTAGATTTTTGATGATTAAATAGGCAGACAATGTATCCTAACTCTGTGCTCTGCACTTCACATGTTAATGCAAACTACTGATTAATACGATTTCCTGATTTAAATATTGTATAATTTCTTCATGGTTAGAACTTTTTACCCTGTTCAAGAAACCATACTTTATTCCAAGGTCATGAAAATTTTCCATTAAATTATCCGCTAAGAGCTTTATGGTTTTCTTTTGTGGAGTTAAATCCTCCACCTCCTTCCTCCACATGGATTGATTTTAATGTAAGAGCACAGCTCTTCCCAGTTGGAACTGTACTGGATAAAGATACACAGCAGGATTATATGCACTGGGAATTTATTAGATGAGCCATTAATACTGTTGGTCAATCTATCTGTTTCTTTTAAAATTTGCTTGCTTTCTTTTCAAGGCAGTTTTTAAACTATTTTCACCTTCTTAAAGTATACTACTAACATGCCCCTTGTGGTTTATAAATGACTTAATATCTACTAATCTAGTAATTGGAAATCAACAGATAATAGTCTCGTATTCTTAAATACACTAAGATCTTCTTCTTGTTCATTTGTTTATTTTATTTTATTATTTTGGATTAACTTAGCTTTTCCTCTTAATCTTGTGACTCAACTCTTCCCCTCTCCTGCTCTGGGGGACATTGTTCTGTCTTTACTACCTTTATATCTTATACCTTTAAAATTAGGTATTGCCTTTTTCTTTCCTTCACTACCAAACTTCAGCCAAAAGCATTCTCCTCTTGTCTCTAGCTGTTTTTGTTAAAATCCACATATAACTCATTGAAACCAGCTAGTTATTTCTTATGCTATCCCATCTGAATGCTTGAACATTTGATATTGAAAAAAAAAATTTTTGAGTTCCACATTCACATTTTGAAATATTTACCTGATATCCCTCTATGAATGGTCAAAAGTCACACTAAAGTGGTAAAATATAAAACTGAACTTATTTTCTCTCATCCAGAAATTATTCATCACTTTACTGTCCCTATATTTCCAACTGGTGTAGTCACTCAAATATCGAAACTAAAAAGCTTAAGGTTGACATTGCTACCCTTATCTGTCATTCTCCATAACATTTTCTGTAATTCTGCACCTGAACTACTGTTGAGAGCAACTGTCTATTTTCTATTCCCAAAGCAACTAATCTCTTCAGATTATACATATCTCTCAGTTTTAAAGTAATTATTATTAATATTAAATCTCAAATTTTATTTTATATGCTTCAAAGTATAAGTCTGTTGTGTACTTGGTTTCAATTATTTGCCCATAAAACATTGGATGATTTTTATTTTATTGACAGACACCTAACATATTCTTCTTTACTACTTCCTTTCCTCTAAGAAAATCAAAAATAGAATCATAATAATATCTCTATGAAGTCACTTGAAAGGAGCAATCATATACCATTTTGTAATTAAATTATCTAATATAATTTTAGAAATGAGCCATAAAAATGGGATATTCCTGGAAACATAGTTTTTAATCACAAGAAAGATAATAAAATGCAAGCTAAAAATTACATGTCACCATAAATGTTGCATGTTTATGATTCTCCAAGAGAAATGGAATAGAAAGCTCATATGAATATAAAAATCACCCTGCCATTTAAAGACATTAAAATACTAAAAAATGTGTAGCATACTTAGTTACACATTTCTCTTAGAAAAAGAAAAGCTCTAAAGAACCATTGCTTTATTGCTTTTAAGTTCACCAATAAGCTTAAGCAACATAGTTTATATGTATATAGTCAAATTTCAGTAACTGGTGCCTTCTATACCTTGACTACATCAAATATGTAAAAGTTCCTCCTATAAAATCCAAACAATGTTCAATTAAAGTACATATGGAGAAAAAACTCTTGATTTTAATATATTGCAGTAATATGCCTGATTGAATTGTCATAGAAATTATTGCATTGCTTTCTATAATAAATTATTAGAAAATTTTGTTCAAGAAGTATAAACTTGCTTTAGCACATCGTATTGCAACTGTAAGCAGATAGAATTTCTTACAAGATATACAAGGTATATAAGGCTTTTGAAGTTAAACTTGTTCTTTTAGCTACCTGTATTTAATCGTATCCTGTGCTAGTGAAGTCACAGAAGTTTTTGATAATTAAATAAGAATATTGTCTTTTGAAATTTAATGCATAGTTACTTTACTCAAATATTCTTGATAAGGGAATTTCAAAGTAAGAAGAGTCAGAAAGTAGGAGTATGAGTATAAAAGCTGAAATGTTTTAGACAGGGGTATTTCTTTCTCATTCTCTTTGAATTACATTACTTAGAATATAGTATTGTGATTATGAGCAGAGAAAACTGGAATAAGGCATCAGTTCAAGTCCTTGCTCATTTACTTATTGTCTGATATATTATTAAATTCTCTAAATCTCAGCTTTTCTTCCAGCTGTAAAATGAGGGAAAATGGTAGAGCCAACCTCATGGTGGTGCTGTGAATATTAAAATAAATAATAAATATAAATTACCTATCATTATAAAAGGGCTCAATAAATGTTAGTCATCATACTATTATTAGATGTTATCATTACATATACTATGGAATCTCCATCTCAGATAGTTTGAGGACTGAATATCTCAAAGAGCTAGAGGCATACCTTAATCAAAATATTATGAATATTTAAAGTACCACAATCTTATTTTAGATGTTCAATTCAGCCTTTCTTAGAGGAGGTATCAAGAAATACCTAAATTCACTTCCATTGTCCTTCCTTCCCACCTTTGAGTTATATTCTTTTCCCGAATACAGATCCAGAGACATGCATTCATCTGCATGACCTGTATTCATTTCATCATCCTAAGAGGATGGAAGGAAAACGTGTGCAGCCTTAGTGTCTAAGGGCCAGACAAAGGCCTGGATAGTGACATTGAAGTCCCCAGGATAAGACCTAGATATTGGTAGGTCCAGCCAGCAAAGAGTTTGATCATAAGAGATATTTGAAGGTAGGGAAGTTGTATTAGAGTAATCCAATGAAACAGAACCAATAGGATATAAGGATATATTAACAAACAAACAAACATGTACACATAAGTATACTTATTATACTTATACTTGATATGCTTATTATAAGGAATTAACTCACATAATTGATTATGGATGCTCAGAAATCCCGAAATCGGCTGTTGAAAGCTGGAGAATGGCATAAGTTCAGTTTGAGCCTGAACACAGGAGAAAACAAGTGTCCCAGCTAAAAGATAATTAGGCAGAGAAAAGAAATTCTCCCTTATTCTACCTTTTGTTCTACTCAAGCTGTCAAGTGATTGCATGAGGTCCACCCTAATTGGAGAGGGCTATTTGCTTTACTCAGCTTGCTGATTTGAATGTTAATCTCATTCAGAAACACCCTCACAGACACAGCCAGAATAATGTTTAATCAGATGTCTGGGCAACTCACTGCTCAGTCAAAGTGATGTAAACTTAACTATCACAGTGTTATTTCCTCTACTGTAAGAAGTCTCTGAAGACTTTTCTACTTGCACAGGAAGATCTGGAAATAGAAACATAGTGAGTAAAGCTCCTTCTTTTATATTCCTCTTCAAGGAGCAGAATGACCTGTTTTCCTGTTCTATCATGGTTATGGAGTTGAAAACATGACCATCACCTAGCTGTGTGTAAAGTTGAAGGCAATGCATTGACAAGACATGAACCTAGTGACCATATATATATATATATATATGTATATATATATATATATATATATATATATATATACATATATATATATGTATATATATATATATATATATATATATGTATATATATATATATATATATATATATATATACATATATATATATGTATATAAGTTGACTACCCATCTCAGAGGACCTTGTATTAGAGACAGTTCAACCTGCAGAAACAAATAATATACACAGCAAAATGGAGCTGCTTAGAAAAAGTGGATCATGATATGAACAAAATAGCAATGCAGTTACTCAATTGCAACATTAAATGACTTGATGAAAAATAACTTGCCTATACAGAAAAACTTATGAAAAAGGAGAAAAAAAGTTCAGGGAACAGAATTCACATTTACTTCATTGGAAGCTAGAAATCAGTGGGAATAGCTTCTAAAGAGTACTAAGTGAAAAGGCCTATAGTCCAAGGTCTGTATGCCCACCAAACTAGCAGTTAATTATCAGAGCTAACTCACGAGTTAAGTCAAGATATTTGAAGTTCAGCAAGGATTTAAACAGCATAGCTTCTGTAATCTATGTCAAAAAACACATGAAAAATTATTCAACTACTCCACCAAAGAGCAAGAACACACAAAATTAGGAAAAATGAAGAATAAGTGGTGAGAAGTACACTAAATGAATATTAACTTAAGTGTTAAATGTCTAGATTCTTGAAACCAAAAGGACATTCTTTGGGTAATTCTAATAATAATTACAAATAAAAACATTAAATGACTTCAACAAAACCCAGAAAATAAGGGTTGGGTTGGAGATGGGGAGTGAGAGTAAATAAAGCTCTTTTTTTTTTCTTTTTACATCTTTATTGGAGTATAATTGCTTTACAGTGGTGTGTTAGTTTCTGCTTTATAACAAAGTGAATCAGTTATACATATACATATATCCCCATATCTCCTCCCTCTTGCGTCTCACTCCTTCCCACCTTCCCTATCCCACCCCTCTAGGTGGACACAAAGCACCGAGCTGATCTCCCTGTGCCATGCGGCTGCTTCCCACTAGCTACCTATTTTACGTTTGGTAGTGTGTATATATCCATGCCACTTTCTCACTTCGTCCCAGCTTACCCTTCCCCCTCCTCATGTCCTCAAGTCCATTCTCTACATCTGCGTCTTTATTCTTGTCCAAGTTCTCATAGTGGTATGAGGGAAGAGCAATGGAATGAAAATATAAGGAAGAATAAGGCAAAACATTCATTTTAAATTTTGGATTGAAGTTTATGTAAGGAGGAATTAGGGGAATTAGGTTGGGAAAATATTTATTGGGTTATCTTATTTACTTTAGTTTTTTTAATTTTCTTTTCATATAAAAAAAAGAAATCTCTGAAGAGGAGAGCAGGGTAAGGAAAAATAGTAACTATTAATAAAATAAAAACTCAACACATTTTTTTAATGATCAAAGGGAAATAAAGTGTTTTTTTCTTAAACCAGAAAACAAATGAGCTAAACAAAAAAAGAAGAGGAGCAATGTGAAATAACTCCTAGCTTATGACAAGAATCAGGTATATTAATTACAAATGATTGAAAATGGAATAAATTATATTTTTAAAAGACAGAGGTTTAACATACAAGTTTAAAAATAAAAATGTTACATTTTTTCAATAAATATACTTAAAATATCTTAAAAAATGATAGAATAGAGATAGTAAAAGAGATGTTAGGTTAACGCAAGTTAAAAAGAAAAAACAATGGCAGTATTAATATGTCAAAGTGGAATTTAAAGTAAAACTTACTAATCGAAATAAAATGAAACATTTTATATAAAAAAGGCACACTTTGTGGAAAAATATGATCATCATAAATGCATAAGATAATAAGAAATCAGCTAAATACTTAATGTAATTATTAAAAATCCAAGAAGAACTTGGCAAAATCAATTCGATTATGAGATTCTAATAAACCACTCTCAAAATTAAGCAATGCTAACATTAAAAAAAGAAGTTAATTAATCTTAATGATGATTTAATGAATATTTATAAAAAGTACATCTTTCAAAAATCTATGTCCTTGAAACTTTTGTATTTACCACACAAAAAGCTTCATAAATTCAGAAAGGTAAAAGTTTTATAGGTAATAATCTGAATATAATCCAATAAAGTTAAAAATAAATTTTAAAAGGTCACAAAACTATCTTAACCACTTGGAAATTAAGACTGAGGTAAGAGTGAACTAAAAATAAGACCTGAAATTGATGAAATGGAAAAAATTTTTGAATAAAGATAAAAAGTAAAATCTAGTTCTGGGGAAAAAGTAAATTCAAAAAGTCAGTCATAAGCTTACTGAAAAACATGTGTGTGCATGTATGGTGGGGGGATAGGAAATATACAAGATAATAAATAAGACAGGAGATATTATCAGAAACAGAGGGAATATTGCACATATTTGCATATCCCAAATAGCACATGCATCTCTGCTGCAATGGATTTGAAAACCAATAAAAAATGGAAAGCTTTCTAACAAATTATAAAGTTTACATCTTGATAATTAGAATTAATAAATCAAAACAACAGAGTAGGATAGATTGACATACTTTTTCTACTTTTCATATAACCTATTATTTCAAGTTCATTTATAGTATTTTTATGCCATGGGATAAAATAGCAAAAATTCCCATTTATTTCGCAAAACCCAAAACTTTTAAAATCACAGTCTGAAAAACCTTCATTTAAAACTGTAATTCTAAGTCAATATGATATATGAATACAGTTGCAAGTATTTAACATGCATTTCCTATTTCAGACAGAGTGCTCAGTGAATGTCCTGTGTTTTGATAAACTATCTATTCAGGTTTTGTGCCTTCAGGGTTTCATACATGCCTAATGTGCTCTTTGCTCAGCTAGAGGGTCAGCTAACTACTGCCCATGGTCCAAGAGTGTGCCGTTTTACCGGAAAGCAGGTGTGCTCATTTCGTTATTGTGTATTGTCTGTGGTTGCATTCCTTCTGCAAAGGCAGACTTAAGCAATTGCAAGGGGGACCATATGGCCTGCAAAGCTGAAAATATTTACTATATGGCCCTTTACAGAAAAGGGTGCCCTTGGCCTAGATTGGTTTACCTCCAATTTTCTTAGCAAACTCTTATATTCTTTAGGAATCACCTTTTATGTCACTTCCTCAGTTAGACTTTATATTGCTAACTAATTATGGTCTCTTTCCATATCAAATGTGTAGTTCTTTATGGATTTGTGTAATGTGTTCTCTTCTAATTTACTGTATACTTTGTAAGCATTAGGAATATTGTTCGTTGCAATATAATATTTAGTTTCTGACATAGCCCTTAAAATATAATTGTTATTCAATAAACATTTATTGAATTAATCAATGAGTAAAAGAATGTGTGAATTAATAAACTAAAGCAGAAAATTCTCTATCTTTTCTTTGATAGTTTAATCCAATTATTTGTTTTTAATAAATACAAATGCAGACAAACTGAAAACAAGCAAATAAACTCATTCACGTCCCTTTAATCAGAATTAATCAGTTACCATATGTATAGCTATAAAGATATCAAAAACAAAGATGATATTATACTCTACAATATTGTAGTGAATTTTGCTGTTTTCTTACTGCCTTTAAACTCACTTTCTACTGTAGCAGTATTTCTACTGTGTGAGTCTCCTTGAGATTATGGGTCTTGCCTTCCTACTATAAAATCCCAAAGGACCAGACAATGCCCAGATGACTTGGGAGTGTGGCCAAGAATCTATATATTGGATGTTCATATCAGAGATGGGAGCACCATGAGGTCATTGATGGTAAAACCAGTTGATCTACAGCTACATCATATAACATTTCAGCCAGTTGTTTCCATGATGTGTCCTTAGATTTGCTTCTTACTGCTGAGTGCTGAGTCACTCTCTCCATTAGCTTTCACCTCTTAGTTTCACTAAGATTTCCATCCATTCTGTGATCTTTCTATTATCTTTCCAATGATTTTGTTTTCTACTTAAGTTAGCTGGAGTCAATTAATCTTACTTGCAGCAAAATATTTTGACTGATTATAGCATTTATTCATTCATTTATTTATCTATCCATTCATATACCCATTATTTTTAAAGAGCATGAGCTGTGTGCCACACACTGTAGCACATCCCTGATAACTGTTCTCTGTAATTATATAAAACATTAATGAATTTGATTTTGCTCCATTTGCTTGGGGAAGATTTCAGTTTGTGAATGTGTTTCCACCAGTCAGAAGAACTATTTATGAGAGTGACACAGAAAATTTCATTGAAGATTTCTGGATGCTTGACATTTCTGTGACACTACCTGATTTCATTATTGCTAATTTTACAAAATAGCTAGGTTTTTAAGCCAAATTTTCATTCATTATCTGAGTTTCATCTTTGGCATATTTAAAGAAAGCAAGAGTAACATGTTTTAAGGAAGGAGGTTTGCTCCTGTCATGGTTGGTATTTTTGAGGAAAAATGTGCTTGGATTGAAAGCTAATGGTTACTGAAAGTAATTAGGGGACAAAGTTAATAATCAAGATTTCTTAGCAATAATAAAAAGTACCAAATGGCTTCATTGCTACATGTCACCTGCATTACCACTCCTTAAAAACATCAAGTTGTCAACAGCCACTTGGTCTAGAAGGTTTATGCTGTAGGAATAGATTGTATCAAAAGACAGCACCAATATCAGGAGATAAAGAATTATCTTCTAAGGCCTTAAAATATTGTTTTTTAACAGAGAACTTTTTGATTTGCTGATCATGTTTAGTTGTCAATGATTAGTAAACTACTTTAAAATTGAGATGGTTAGAAATACAGTCTAAATTGCTCAAATTAAAAGAGCAGTGTCAAAATGCACACTTCTTAGCATTCCTAGTGGTACCCTTACATGTATTCACGTTAGAATTCTTACCTTGCTAAAAGACACGATTCCAGTACCTCTTTCATTGGGAATCTTCCATCTCTTACTGGGCATCTTCTTTGGACAACAGGCCAAGCATGTGAACAACCTGCATCTGGTATTATCCACTAAACAGCATGGTCTCCACCACTGCTCTGCTGCTGTCTGCTGACGTATCACTCATAGAGCTACAGAATTCCAGCGTATCCTATTTTTTTTTGGAAAGAGGTGAATGAATGCTCAAGCCCTGCAAATCTGGGTCTTGGCAGTTTGTGCTGAAACTAGTATCTCTGTAGGGTATATCACTCACACTTTGAGCTTGGTATTGGGTAGATTCATCAAATCTTCCCCATTTTCACGCCTCTGTACTGCCCCTTCACCTGTTAAAAACAAAATTAAACAGCCACTTGCAAATCAGCTTCCCTTCATGCTACCCTACCAGGATTTCAAATGTACCCAGGTATAATAAAACCCGATCAGGGACACAGTCCAGCAGGGCACTGTTGTTACCTGCCTTAATGTAAGTGAAGCACAGAAAGACACAGTGACTTGTTGAAAGTCCTGGGCTAATATGAATTGTAGCTGGATTTCAAACAATTATATCCAATCCAAAGGCTAAGCTCTACATATCCCCAGATGGTTATCTTGACTTTTATTAGTAGAAGCACTTTTTTACAGGTAAGTTGGGTCTTAAGAACTCTGTTTTGGAGGAGAGGTATGTGCTTTGGTTTAGGGATAGACTAATGTGATTCAGCATAGGGGGAAATAAAAGTAATTTTTATCTGTTCATTCCAAGAGGGAAATATAGTCCTTTCCTTGTGTTCCAAGAAATGTGTACTTGCAAACTACAAAATGCAGACAGAACGTGAACTATGGATGTATTTCCACTTTCCTAGTCTCTTTATTGGCACCAGAGTCTCATAGAGGGAGGAATTAGGGACTAGTTGGGAGTAGAGGTCAGGGATATCTGCTGAAATTGTGTTGGCATAACTATCCCACTGCCTTTATGTTTTTGTGACATTTATATTTTTTTCCTCAGTTGCACAGAACTGAATTAATCGTAACTTAGTTTCATAGCATTCTCAATCACTTGTCCATGTTTTATCTACTTTAGCTTTTAGTTTTTTTTAAAAAATTAGTTATTAAAAAAGCAGTGTATAAGTTAAATCTGAATCAACCATCCCAACAAAATTGACATCACTGTATATGGTCCCCACTGCCCCTCTCCACAGATTCTCTCCTTGCCTCCCTCTCAGACCAAGGAAACTCTTTTTTTTTTTCAATTATGATGAATGTAACCATAAAAATGGCAAGTTTTTCAATACTTTCACTTAAATCTAATTGTAATAGTTTCTAATAGCCTCTAAAATCTTTCCAAAATTTAAACCAGTCTTGAAAATGTAGTATCTTTCAAAATGTTCCTATAAAATAGTTGGCATATAAATATATATATATATATATTTAAAATTAGAGGTGGTTTTACTGGCAGAGTTAAAGACTATGGGAGACTAATGTCACCACACATGACTAAGCTACCCCTTGGTAGCAACACTGTACCCTCAGTGCTTAAACAGCATTTATACTGTCCCACCACTACCACCCAGTGCTGCTATAAAACTTACCCACTTCTCTTTCTAAGACTGCTTTCTGATTTAAAGTTCCCACTTGCTGGGATAAAGGGTTTGGACATAGCAGAATCTCACTAGTGTATTTTTGTGTTTGAAGTAGTGTTTTTACAAAATTGAATTAATCATCTACTTTTAAAATAGGTAGAATTCACATTGAAATTGGAATTTCTAGCTTTAGAAGAATTTCAGATCTTGAAATCTCATTAGGGTATCAGCCCAGCATTTGATCTTGGGAGCAGCTGACCCCTTTAGAAGGGCAAGCACCCTTCAACTCCTCACTCACTCAACCCAACACAAGCTTCTTCTGGTGATACTTGTTTGACCCCTGTTGGAAGTGGCATTTTCAAACTGTGAAGCCCATAATATTAACAAATATCTCTATAATCAGACTGCCTGGCTATCCAGCCTGAGACTGGTGGCTTTAGCATTGCTACTCTATTTTTTAAGAGGAGTAGGTTTGGAAATGACTTTGCAGAGGAGATATGGGACTTTGTACCTTCCTCTTAATACTATTTTTTACATTATGATTATTTAATAAAGACAGTTTCCCCTTCTTTTTATAGGGAATTACTGAGATAATATTTTGGAAAAAAATGTTTTGTAAACATCAAAAGACAACACGAAGTTGTTGTAAGAATAAAAATGTAGCATGGCTTCAGTTGCCTCTCTTCCTTTGCTTTTAACTTAAGGCATTTGTAAGCTTGGTTTCAAGTCCTGAAGCCAGTTTGTGTCCTGATATCAGGAATGACACAGCTGAGTAAGGGTGTTCTGTGGGACCCTCCTCACATCCCCAGGATCTCCCCTCCATTGTCTGGGCTGCACATTGGTTGGACCTTTGCCTGCTTCATACCAATAATGCTGTCAAGCGCAGGTCAAATCTAAATCAAGTTCCTTTGAGTGTTTCGGGGGTTAGACCTCCTTGACTTTGCAATCATGTGGTACTGCATTATCTTCTAGGAGCATTGCTTTTGTGGCCAGCATCAGTCCAGGAAGTGCAGAGCACCTGGCTGAAAGTGAGTCCTGGAGTGTTTCCATTTCTTCTAAAAGGGCAGTTGATACTTTAGTCATAGTTGGCGTTTCAAGCTTTGCAATACAAGGTGAAAATATCAACCTTTTGAAAACAGGGGTCATAATAAGAGCAAACACTTCTAAGCACATTCTATGTGCCAAACACCATTATAAAGTCTTTCTAAGTCATACCTATTTAGTTAATTCATACTGCAACACTTTGAGGTAGGTACTTTTAATTGTTGCAACTCTAGAAATTCACTTACCCTCTTCGAATCTTGGTATACTAATCTGAAAAATGACAATGTTGAAATGTTATTGTTGAGGACATAGAAATGCCATCATTCAAGAGGAAAAAAATCCATTTTGTGTATTTGCAAGTTTTAAGCACTTGACATTGACTTTATGAACTACAACAATAATTCAGTGCTATGGATCTGATAAATGTATTTAGGCTTAACCTCTAAGGGTTTGGATTTCATTCTTTCATTGTTCCAATCCATAAAGCAGATTATAAACAAACCTCCTATAGACACTTTAAGTGGTGATGGATGGGTAGGTATCCGTTGTCTATACAAGTGTCAACTTTAATAATATAATAGCCCACTATTTTACCAGTAAAAGTGAGTTTATGCAGGAATAGCCAAAGGAATTGCAATTTGGGAGATGCAAGCTATGGCAGACCAAAGGCAAATCCAGAGAACAAGAAAGGGGAACCTGCTTTTATAGGGTAAAGTGGGGAGTTGAGAGGGGCTGTGATAAACAGAGTTCATTCGAGGAAGGTGGGAGTCCAAAAATATGGAGACTTCTCATTGGTTGGGCTGCTAGTATCTAACTGGGCTGTCATGGGGTGGAAATAAGTTTCTTTCTCTCTGCTTGGTAGTAGAGTAGATGCACCTTCCTGTCAGAGATGCAGGCTTAAGTCTCTTCCTATTTGGAGCAACTGACGATGCATGGTGGGGTGTGAGAGCTCCCCCTACAGGTCTGTTCCCACTCCACTTTCAGCTGAGGTTTCTTTAGTTCATTTTAAGCACATGGTAGAGAAAAATGACGTTGGGGAAACTAATTCTCGTGCATTTTCTTTTACTTTTTTTTTTTTTTAATGCCCTCATCCCCTAATTGATAGACCAGGTAGAAAATGACACAATAGCCAAAACAGCAGATATCAAGGGCTGTAGATCACAAGTTTGTTGCTTTGCCATATACAATGTTAACAGAGATTTTCGTCTGTTGGACTTTATGGCTTTTGTCCAGGGTTAAATACAGGGTGAGCTGAGGTTCCACAGTGAATACTGTGTTAAAATGTTTGCCCACATGATTGGGTTGATTTTTCGCTGCGTGTTGGCAACTACTGCTGATTCTTTCCTTAGCAGCAGCTGTTTCACTTTGTTCTTAGAGCTCTCAGATAATTGCACACAGCTCTTGAATAGTCCCATCTTCTCTTGCTGTTATTGCCCAATTTACTTTTTAACAGACTCATATCATTGCTGCCAAAAAAGATGTGCTATACTCTAGTAGTGAAATCTCCCTGACAGAAACATACATACAAGGAAGAAGTAAGCCATCTAAACTTTCTTGTTAATTGCTCTTAAAGGATTACATGTTCGCCCCATTGCTCCCTGACACTCTTATTAAACAGTGTAATAATATTATCAAGGATGCTCATGAAGACAAAAAATTCCCGAACATTGAATAATAGCACCTCTTACACAATTATTACTTTCAAAGATTCCTCTAGATTTTTCTTCCAGGCTCAGTTACAGAAAAATTCAACATTTTCCGGATAATGCTACAGAAAGAGATCATGAATAGTACATATAAAGATATATTAAAAATACACAGCAGGAAATAAAGGTAAGTAAATATGACATTTAAAGTCTTTGTTATTATGGCTTTTAGAAACTCAATTATTTATGAACATTCATTTTCAGTTCTCAGAGGAATAATGGCCCAGTTATTATTATGCTAGTCGAAAAAACTCTAGGGGTATGACAAGAAAATGATTTGCTTTTAAAACTGCATGTATCTGTCATACATTTTAGTTCTAATAGAACAAATATTTCATAAAGTTTAAAAAATATGATGATGGAATGCCTTTGGATTTTATTCTAGGAAAAAAATTATAAGAGTAAGGAACAGAGTTGAGTAGGTGAGTAGATTCAAGAATTGTAGCATCTTTTCTTGATCAACTGCCAGTTCTTATTTAGGTATCATGTATTGATTATTCATATTACCAGAATTCATTCATAAAGGAATTTATTAATTCAAAAATTCCCCCCCCCTTTTTTTTTTTTTTTTGATGTTTTGTTTTACCGGGACTTTAATCCACATGCAATGAATGGATTTTACATTTCCATTCTCATTTAATTTAGTGGGCATTGGTGTAATCAATTTACAGATGTAGAAAATAAGGCACAAAGGACTTAACAACTTACCAAGGTGACAAAACTAATGACAAAACTATTGATTCTGCAACAAACTGCAGAATCAGCATTGGAAGGCTGGCCACTCTCAAAATATATAGTTTAGAGCTTTGGAAATTTTCTTATAGAATAATATTCTATAGTCTACATAATATTCTATATTCTACAGTTATTTTAAGAGTTATATTCTATATGTAACTTTGGAGTAATTATCTACTCATTGGCTACATTTTGAGTGAGAAAAGAGAAGCCCTGGCTGCTTATTCTAGGATTTTCTGTGTTGACAAAACTCATATCATATGTAATCCATAAAAACACTACCAGTTTTAGAGATAGAAGTATTACAGTTTTCAGGTGTTTAAATACTAACAGATGCCGTTCTTATTTTGTTGTATGTATAAATATGCCACTTAGAACAAACAATAAATGTAACGGCCAGATTCAGGCTTTTATTCAAAGAAGAACCTCTAAATATTTGACTTCTAACCTCACAGGATGACTGTAAGTGATTTTATAGAATTGTGCTTTGAAATTTCAAGACATAGTTTGAGCATCTCTGGTGCCTATCTAAAATGTTCTTTATGATGATAATATTGAATTATACCTGAGCCCTATGATTCTGAAAAACAACAAAGGTTAAGAAACCCCCCCACCCTTTTGTGTTCCACGAAAAGGTCTGCTCTGATCACCCACCCTTCCCAACATAACTTAGATAAGAATCATGGATGTTCCCCTTGTTTTCCATAACAAAACCAGATACACACCTTCCAAATTCTCATTCTTTGTTTCATAATTTAGAAGCCGAACTGCTTGTCCCCACTGATCAATCAGAACGAAATGCTTGTTAAAACAAAACAAAACAACTTTGGTTAAGCTTCTCACCTTCCCCAGGTCCCTATCTTTGGGCAGCATGCAACTTTTCTTTAACAGCCCTTCCTGAGAATAGGCTGGCCTCAGAGTAAAACATTCTCTGATCTCCTAACCGATCAGGCCACCTTTTCATCTCACTCCCTGTCAGGCATTTCCTTTTAACCTTGTTCATTTCTCTCTATAAAAGAAAACTCTTTTTGCCTAACCCTTGAGATGCTCGAAAACTTTATGATCAGAGTGTTCTCCCTATTATAATACTTCCCATCCCCTATTACAATAGTCCTTTTCACCCTTGCAATAATCCTTCCAAATACAATTTCTCCTTAGTAAATTCAGATTTGTTTTGGTTTGAAAATGATGAAGAAAAAAATGAAAATGCATCACCTTCTTTCCATTTAGTATGTAACCTCTATGATAAAGTGTATGAAGAGGGGTATTATGTTAGTGCTAAAAAAGAAAATGAATAAAATGAGATGATTTTATTCAGATCAAAATTAGCAGATGTTATCTAAGCCTGGCTGTAACGGTGGGTGCCAGAACTAGGCAGGATGCTTCTTTCTTCTGTGAATATAGCTAACAATCTTTACAAACCTAAAGAGAGGACAAAGCTGGTAATAAAAGGTCATTTTAGTAAGATTTTCTTTACCTGCTCAAAGACAGAATTGTGGTTCCTTCCCCACAATAGCAATATAGCTAGCTTGTGTCATTGGTGATGAGCGGTTGACAGGCGGTAATTATTTTTCTAAATAACCACTTTGAGGAAACATGCATACCTTTCTTAGTAAAATGGATTTGTTTTGATAGCACCCTTTTCAAGGGACTTTACAGCCAGATGTAGAAATAAAAAGTATGGAACAATGTATCTTGTGGTAACAGGCAACATGGATGTTGTTAGGAAAACATTATTCCAATTAACTGAGATCACTTCACCAAACTACTCAGAAAAAAATCTTTAACTGGATAAGGATTCCATCAAACAATTTAGATAAAGTTTCCAGACAAGTGATCTGCCATCAGTCTACTTTGTATACTCATAGGAGAGAGAATTCTAGACAATGGAAGAACTTATAAATGCCAGGATATATAGGCTTTTATACCCCAAAATTTTCTGGTCACTCAGACATGGAGAGCGTCCCAATACTCATGGCCTCAAGGAAATGTTGAAGAAGAGACTTCTGTCTTGGATTGCACCATCTTTGACACAAGATATTGCACCATGCATAAGTAAGGGACATTTTCTAGAATTGTCAGAGACTATGATTTCAGAGGCATCTCAGCAGTTCAACTATTTTTTTTTGCTTTTACAAATAACAAAACTTTGCTTGGTGAAGCATAAATGTTTTGTTTTGTTTTTTTAAACACCTTTATTGGAGTATAATTGATTTACAATGTTGTGCTGGTTTCTGCTGTATAACAAAGTGAATCGGCTATATGTATACATATATCCCCATATCCCCTCCCTCTTGTATCTCCCTCCTACACTCCCTATCCCACCCTCTAGGTGGTCACAAACCACTGACCTGATCTCCCTGTGCTACGCAGCTACTTCCCACGAACTATCTATTTTACATTTGGTAGTGTATATATGTCAATGCTACTCTCTCACTTCGTCCCAGTTTACCCTTCCCTGTCTGCATGTCCTCAAGTTCATTCTCTATGTCTGCATCTTTATTCCTATCCTGCTGCTAGGCTCATCAAAACCTTTTTGTTTTATCAGATTCCATATATATGTGTTATCATATGGCATTTGTTTTTCTCTTTCTGACTTACTTCACTCTGTATGACAGACTCTAGGTCCATCTACCTCACTACAAATAACTCAGTTTCATTTCTTTTTATGGCTGAGTAATATTCCATTGTATATATATGCCACATTTTCTTTATCCATTGATCTGTCAATGGACACTTAGGTTGCTTCCACATCCTGGCTATTGTAAATAGAGCTGCAATGAATATTGTGGTACATGATCCTTTTTGAATTATGGTTTTCTCAGGGTATATGTCCAGTAGTAGGTTTGCTGGGTTGTATGGTAGTTCTACTTTTAGTTTTTTTGTTTTTTTTTTGTGGTACACGGGCCTCTCATTGTCGCGGCCTCTCCCGTTGCGGAGCACAGGCTCCGGACGCGCAGGCTCAGCGGCCATGGCTCACGGGCCCAGCCGCTCTGCGGCATGTGGGATCTTCCCGGACCGGGTCACGAACCCGTGTCCCCTGCATCGGCAGGCGGACTCTCAACCACTGCGCCACCAGGGAAGCCCTATTTTTAGTTTTTTAATGAACCTCCATACTGTTATCCATAGTGGCTGTATCAATTTACATTCCCACCAATATTGCAAGAGGGATCCCTTTTCTTCACACTCTCCCCAGCATTTATTGTTTGTAGATATTTTTATGATGGCCATTCTGACTGGTTTGAGGTGATACCTCACTGTGGTTCTGATTTGCATTTCTCTAATGATTAGTGATGTTGAGTATCCTTTCATATGTTTATTGGCAATTGGTATATCTTCTTTGGAGAAAAGTCTATTTAGATTTTTGGCCCATTTTTGGATTAGATTGTTTGTTTTGTTGCTATTTAGCTGAATGAGTTGCTTGTATATTTTGGAGATTAATCCTTTGTCAGTTGCTTTGTTTGTAAATATTTTCTCCCATTTGTGAGGATTGTCCTTTTGTATTGTTTGTGGTTTCCTTTGCTGTGCAAGAGCTTTTAAGTTTCACTAGGTCACATTTGTTTATTTTTGTTTTTATTTCAATTTCTCTAGGAGGTGGGACAAAAAGGATCTTGCTGTGATTTATGTCATAGAGTGTTCTGCCTACATTTTCCTCTATGAGATTTATAGTGTCTGGCCTTACATTTACATTTTAAATCCATTTTGAATTTATTTTTGTGTATGGTGTTAGGAAGTGTTCTAATTTCATTCTTTTAAATGTAGCTGTCCAGTTTTCCCAGCACCATTTATTGAAGAGGCTGTCTTTTCTCCATTGTATATTCTTGCCTCCTTTATCAAAGATAAGGTGACCATATGTGCATGGGTTTATCTCTGGGCTTTCTATCCTGTTCCATTGATCTATATTTCTGTTTTTGTGCCAATACCATAGTGTCTTCATTACTGTAGCTTTGCAGTATAGTCTGAAGTCAGGGAACCTGATTCCTCCAGCTCCGTTTTTCTTTCCCCAAGATTGCTTTGGCTATTTGGGGTCTTTTGTGTTTCCATACAAATTGTGAATTTTTTTTGTTCTATTTCTGTGAAAAATGCCATTGGTAGTTTGATAGGTATTGCACTGAATCTGTAGATTGCTTTGGGTAGTAGAGTCATTTTCACAAGGTTGATTCCTCTAATCCAAGAAAATGGTATATCTCTCCAATTGTTTGTATCATCTTTAACTTCTTTCATCAGTTTCTTATAGTTTTCTGCATACAGGTCTTTTGTCTCCTTAGGTAGGTTTATTCCTAGGTATTTTATTCTTTTTCTTGCAATGGTAAATGGGAGTGTTTCCTTAATTTCTCTTTCAGATTTTTCATCGTTGTTGTATAGGAATGCCAGAGATTTCTGTGCATTAATTTTGTATCCTGCTACTGTACCAAATTCATTAATTATTTCTAGTAGTTTTCTGGTAGCATATTTAGGATTTTCTATGTATAGTATCATGTCATCTGCAAACAGTGACAGTTTTACTTCTTTTCTGATTTAGATTCCTTTTATTTCTTTTTCTTCTCTAATTGCTATGGCTAAAACTTCCAAAACTATGTTGAATAATAGTGGTGAGAGTGGGCAAGCTTGTCTTATTCCTGATCTTAGAGGAAATGGTTTCAGTTTTTCACCATTGAGACCTGTAGCTGTGGGTTTGTCATATATGGTCTTTATTATGTTGAGGTAGGTTTCCTCTATGCCTACTTTCTACAGAGATGTTATCATAAACATTTCTACAGAGATGTTTATCTAAAGCTTTATCTGCATCTGAGTTTATCATAGGGTTTTTATCCTTCTATTTGTTAGTATGGTGTATCACATTGATTGATTTGCATATATTGAAGAATCCTTGCATTCCTGGAATAAATCCCACTTGATCATGGTGTATGATCCTTTTAATGTGCTGTTGGATTCTGTTTGCTAGTATTTTGTTGAGGATTTTTGCATCTATGTTCATCAGTGATACTGGCCTGTAGTTTTCTTTCTTTGTGACATCTTTGTCTGGTTTTCATATCAGGGTGATGGTGGCCTCGTAGAATGAGTTTGGGAGTATTCCTCCCTATGCTATATTTTGGAAGACTTTGAGAAGGGTAGGTGTTAGCTCTTCTCTAAATGTTTGATAGATGTCTCCTGTGAAGCCATCTGGTCCTGGCTTTTGTTTGTTGAAAGATTTTTAATCACAGTTTCAATTTCAGTGCTTGTGATTGGTCTGTTTATATTTTGTATTTGTTCCTGGTTCAGCCTCAGAAGGTTGTGCTTTTCTAAGAATTTGTTCATTTCTTCTAGGTTGTCTATTTTATTGGCATATAGTTGCTTGTAGTAATCTCTCATGATCCTTTGTATTTCTGAAGTTTCAGTTGTTACTTCTTTTTTTTTCATTTCTAATTCTGTTGATTTGAGTTTTCTACCTTTTTTTTTAATGATTCTGGCTAATGGTTTATCATTTTTGTTTATCTTCTCAAAGAACCAGGTTTTGATTTTACGGATGTTTGCTATTGTTTCCTTCATTTCGTTTTCATTTATTTCTGATCTGATCTTTATGATTTCTTTTCTTCCGCTAACTTTGGGGGTTTTTTGTTCTTATTTCTCTAATTGCTTTAGGTGCAAGGTTAGGTTGTTTATTTGAGATGTTTCTTGTTTCTTGAGGTAGGATTGTATTGCTAAATACTTCCCCCTTAGAACTGCTTTTGCTGCATCCCATAGGTTTTGGGTTGTCGTGTTTTCATTGCCATTTTTTTCTAGGTATGTTTTGATTTCCTCTTTGATTTCTTCAGCAATCTCTTGGTTATTTAGGAGTTTATTGTTTAGCCTCCATGTGTTTGTATTTTTTACAGTATTTTTCCTGTAGTTGATATCTAGTCTCATAGCATTGTGGTCAGAAAAGTTACTTGATATGATTTCAATTTTAATAAATTAACCAAGCCTTGATTTGTGACACAAGATATAATCTATCCTGGAGAATGTTACATGAGCACTTGAGAAGAAAGTTTATTCTGCTGTTTTTGGATGGAATGTCCTATAATTATCAATTAAGTCCATCTTGTTTAATGTATCATTTAAAGCTTGTGTTTCCTTATTTATTTTAATTTTGGATGATCTGTCCATTGGTGAAAGTGAGGTGTTAAAGTCCCCTACTATGATTGTGTTACTGTCAATTTCCCCTTTTATGGCTGTTAGCATTTGCTGTATGTATTGAGTTGCTATGTTGGGTGCATAAATATTTACTATTGTTACATCTTCTTCTTGGATTGATCCTTTGATCATTATGTAGTGTCCTTCATTGTCTCTTGTAACAGTCTTTATTTTAAAGTCTATTGTGTCTGACATGAGAATTGCTACTCCAGCTTTCTTTTGATTTTCATTTGCATGGAATATCTTTTTCCATGCCCTCACTTTCAGTCTGTAGGTGTCCCTAGGTCTGAAGTTGGTCTCTTGTAAATAACATGTGTATGGGTCTTGTTTATTGATCCATTCAGCCAGTCTATGTCTTTTGGATGGAATATTTAATCCATTTACATTTAAGGTAATTATTGATATGTTTGTTCTATTACCATTTTCTTAATTATTTTGAGTTTGTTATTGGAGGTCTTTTCCTTGTCTTGTATTTCCTGCCTAGAGAAGTTTCTTTAGCATTTGTTGTAAAGCTGGTTTGGTGGTGCTGAATTCTCTTAGCTTTTGTCTAAGCTTTTTTCCTGTAAAGGTTTTAATTTCTCTGTCGAATTTGAATGAGATCCTTGCTGGGTAGAGTAATCTTGGTTGTAGGTTTTTCCCGTTCATCACTTTGAATATGTCCTGCCAGTCCTTTCTGGCTTGCAGAGTTTCTGCTGAAAGCTCAGCTGTTAACCTTATGGGGATTCCCTTGTATGTTATTTTTTTTGCTTTTCCCTTGCTGCTTTTAATATTTTTTCTTTGTATTTAATTTTTGATAGTTTGATTAATATATGTCTTGGTGTGTTTCTCCTTGAATTTATCCTGTATGGGACTCTCTGATCTTCCTGGACTTTATTGTTTGTTTCCTTTCCCACATTAGGGATGTTTTCAAATATAATCTCTTCAAATATTTTCTCAGACCCTTTCTTTTTCTCTTCCTCTTCTGGAACCCCTATAATTTGAATATTGGTGCATTTAATGTTGTCCCAGAGGTCTCTGAGACCATCTCAATCCTTTTTATTCTTTTTTCTTTAATCTACTCTTCAGTAGTTATTTCCAATAGTTTACCTTCCAGGTCATGTATCCATCCTTCTGCCTCAATTATTCTGCTATTGATCACTTCTAGAGAATTTTTTTTTTATTTATTGTGCTGTTCATCATTGTTTGTTTGGTCTTTAGGTCTTCTTGGTCTTTATTAAATGTTTCTTGTGTTTTCTCCATTCTATTTCCAAGATTTTGGATCATTTTTACTATCATTACTCTAAATTATTTTTCAGGTAGACTGCCTCTCTCCTCTTCATTTGTTTGGTCTGGTGGGCTTTTACCTTGCTCCTTCATCTGCTGCATATTTCTCTGTCTTCTCATTTTGTGTAACTTACTGTGTTTCAGGTCTCCTTTTCACCGGCTACACGTTCATAGTTCCCGTTGTTTTTGGTGTCTTCCCCCAGTGTCTGAGGTAGATTCAGTAGCTTGTGTAGGCTTCCTGGTGGAGGGGGCTTGTGCCTGTGTTTTGGTAGATGGGGCTGGGTCTTGTCTTTCTGGTTGGTAGGGTCACATCTGGTGGTGTGTTTTGGGGTGTCTGTGAACTTATTATGATTTTAGGCAGCCTCTCTGCTAATGGGTGGGGTTGTGTTCTTGTGTTGCTAGTTGTTTGGCTTGGGGCATCCAGCACTTGTGCTTGCAGGCCGTTGGGTGGAGCTGGGTCTCAACATTGAGGTGGAGATCTCTGGGAGAGTTCTCACCAATTGATATTACCTGGTGCCAGGAGGTCTTTGGTAGTCCAATGTCCTGAACTTTGCTCTCCCACCTGAGAGGCTCAGGCCTGACACCAGGCTGAAACACTAAGACTCTGTCAGCCACACAGCTCAGAAGAGAAGGGAGAAAAAAATTTTATTAATTAGATAAAATTATTAAAATATAAAAATTAATTTAAGAAAAGGAAGAGAGCAACCAAACCAATAAACAAATCCACCAAAGATAACAAGTGCTAAAAACTAAATTAAGATAAGTATAAAAATCAGAAACAAATCAGTCACAGACAGCAAACCCCAAACCTACTGTTGCTCCCAAAGTCCACCACCTGAATTTTGGGATGACTTCTTGTCTATTCAAGTATTCTACAGGTGCAGCGTACTTCAAGTTGATTGTGAGGATTTAATCCACTGCTCCTGAGGCTACATGGTGAAATTTCTCTTTCTCTTTGTTCACACAGCTCTTGGTGTTCAGCTTTGGTTTTGGTCCCACCCCAGTGTGTAGGTCACCTTCAGGTGTCTGTTCCCTGCCCAGACAGGTGGGGGTTAAAGCAGCAGCTGATTAGGGCACTCTTGCTCACTCAGGCCAGGGTGAAGGAAGGGTACAGTAGTCAAAATTGGGATAGGGGCAAGCCTGCATTGGCAGAGGCCGCTGTGATGTTGCAACAGGCTGAGGCATGCAGTGTGTTCTCCTGGGGAAGTTGTCCCTGGATCTTGGGACCCTGGCAGTGGCAGGCTGCACAGGCTCTCGGGTAAGGTGTGGATAGTGACCTGTGCTTGCACACAGGATTCTTGGTGGCAGCAGCAGCAGCAGCGTTAGCATTTCATTCCTGTCTCTGTGGTTCAAGCTGATAGCAGTGGCTTGCGCCCATCTCTGGAGCTGGCTTAGGCGGTGCTCTGCCATCTGTGGGCAGATGGGGAAGGAATCCCCTCTCCTCACGCACCCTGAAACAATGGTCTCCTGCCCCTTAGATAGGTCCAGACATTTTCCCAGACTCCCTCCTGGCTAGCTGTGGTGCACTAGCGCCCTCAGCCTGTCTTCACACAGCCAACCCCAGTCCTCTCCCTGGGATCTGACTCTGAAGCCCAAGCCTCAGCTCCAAGCCTCCACCCGCCCTGGTGGGTGAGCAGACAAGCATCTCAGGCTGGTGAGTCCTGGTCAGCATGGATCCTCTGTGTGGGAATCTCTCTACCTTGCCCTCTGCACCCCTGTTGCTGTGCTCTCCTCCATGTCTCTGAAGCTTCCCCCCACCCTTCCCCAGTCTCCGCCAGTGAAGGGGCTTCCTAGTATGTGGAAACTTTTCCTCCTTCACAGTTCCCTCCCAGAGGTGCAGGTCCCATCCCTTCTCTTTTGTCTTGTTTTTTCTTTTTTTCTTTTGCCCTACCCAGGTATGTGGGGACTTTCTTGCCTTTTGGGAAGTTTGAGTTCTTCCACCAGCATTCAGTAGGTGTTCTGTAGAAGTTGTTCCACATGTAGATGTATTTTTGGTGTATTTATGGGGAGGAAGGTGATCTCCACGTCTTACTCTTCCACCATCTTGAAGGTTCCCCCCATAAATGTTTTTTATTAGAGGTTAAAACAAAATAGTTGGTTAGGATAAAAATGCATAATTAAGTCGGTTTTAAAACATCCTCTGGTGAACCCCATTTTTTAATTTGTATTTTATTTGAAATATGTTAGATGTATAGCATTGTATACAGTTAAGGTGTACAATAGTTTGATTTGACACATTTATATGTCGTAATATGATAGCCATTGTACCAATACTTAGCATCCCTATCACATCACATAATCTTCATTTCTTTTTTGAGGAGTGCATAATTAAGATCTAGTCTTATCAAGTTTGATGATTTTAATACAATATCGTTGTCTATATTCACCATACTGAGTATTAGAAACTGATTTTTGAATCATTGATTCCTCAGTATTCTCTTAGTTTTCTTTTTCTGGCATTCCAGCTTTTTGGATATTGGAACTTAGTATGATTTTCCCAAGTCTCTTACATCTTTTTTCATACTTCACAATCCCTTTTCCCTTTGGAAGCAATCCTCACTTGAATACATCTACTTGTTAGTTTACTTTTCAGCCATATCCATCTTGCTATTTAGCCTACATACTGAAGTTTCTTTTAGTTTCAAAAAAACGCTATTATGCTCCGCAGCATGTGGGATCCTCCCGGACCGGGGCACGAACCCGTGTCCCTGCATCAGCAGGCGGACTCTCAACCACTGCACCACCAGGGAAGCCCAAAAAAACTCTATTTTTATTCTCTGGTGTTACTCTTTTTGTATGTGTATGTTTAAAGCCATACTTCCTTTAAGATACAATCATATCATTTTGTTTTTCTTTGTGCTTAAATGTTGCTCTTCCTTGAGCCTGCTATTTCTCTGTTCTGGAGTCTGCTTTCCTGTCTTGTTTCATCAGTCTTCATATTGTTTTGTGGAAATTCCCTGTTGAGAGCTGAGACTCCATCGCACAGTTTACTGTCTACATTAACACGCCTTTACTCCTCCACTGACTTCATCAAATTCACATTAGTTGGGCCCAGCTGCTCCACAGCATGTGGGGTCTTCCCAGACCGAGGCACGAACACGTGTCCCCTGCATTGGCAGGCGGACCCTCAACCACTGCACCACCAGGGAAGCCCCACTGACAACTCTTGCCCAACTTCACATTAGTATCACAGACAACCCTTGAGCAAGAAGATAAAATTACAAATAATTTTATTTTGCATTGTAGTAACTTACTGAAAGGTACATGTCAAGACCCTTTGTCCTACTTGCCTCAAAATTCTCTCCTTACTGTGTCCACAATCCTAAACAATTTTACTATGTTTCTTACCCAATCCTAACCAAGGCTTCACATTAAAGGAGTCACCTTAAACCAGACTTTAAAATCTCAATGAATATCTCTTTCCCCTCTGCTGAGGTAGTATTCTATGTTACCATGACAAGAAATGAATTCAGGTTTATCTCATCAACTTGTTTTGGTAATACATAGCAAGTCAACATTCAGTATTGCTCATGATTGAACAAAATCTTGGGGAACAAGGAAATATTGAATACATTCTGCTATTTTCATTGAAAGTATAGTCAAGTGAGACCTGCTGCTGGGTGAGATGTCCGGTCATTGGGAAATCTCCATTCTTTGAGATACCAGCCCAAGGGCTTGGTTTCCTCTCTCCTCTCTGATACCCCATTCTCACTGCTTTCCAATGGAAGTAAGGTAGCATTGTAAAGGCTCACTCTCTAATTAGACAACCACCCATAAACCAGAAATATTAAAGCTATATTAGTTTATACCTAATTGTGACTCAATTCTAATTGAGCTTAGACTATTTTTTTAAAGTGCAAATAATTGAATATCAGATCATTCTTTGACTTATAGACTGGGGACCGTGAGGAAGTAGAAAAGCCCCAGACAATAATTGCTAACAGAAAAGTAAATGATTCTGTCAGAAGATAAGCCTCAAGGAAGTTATAACCTTGATTAAGATGGTCCCAATTTATTTTAACTTCTTTGGGGAAAAAGGTTCTGGAGCCTCTCCATAAAAAAATTACTCATATTGCTGTTTTCATTATGAAGCTTCTTTCTATGCTTGAATAAAATACTTTGGTTTTAAAAGGATCTGTTCTTTGAGGATTCATCGTATTTTATACATTGATTTTTTTTTCTGACTGAAACATTTTCTATAAATACTATATACTATATTTTATAAAATACTTGAGGTTTCACTTTGGAATATGCATTGTAAAAAAGCAAAACAAAACCAAAAACATTTTTTTCTTTCCCTTTTCCATTCTAAAATTTCGAGTTTGCAATTATTTATTTCATTTATTGATTTACTGATAACTGCCATGTCCTGAAGATTTAAGGTGACTTATACAACTGTCTTTAACAGAGCAGGAAGATTTGTGTTTAGTCTTAATTTTCCAAATCATCATTCTTTCTTAAGATAAAACCATTAGTATATGCTTAGCTTAATACAGGTAATATTCTGCATGTCCACCTCCGTATAACTCAGTTAAATCTTGAAAAGTGACAATTTTATATGGTGTCTCCAAAGCTGAAAGACTTCTTTGTTTAGATCTAATTCTAAGAAGGTCAGAACAACCTAAAGCCATCAGTCTTCATCATAGGTAATTCTTATACTTGAAAGCAGTATTTAATCTTGAACTTGTACTCTATTACTAAATTTTATTCCATATAATAGCATCATTTAAATACATTTAGAATGCTTTAATGGAAATGGGGAGACTTTTTAAAAAACTGCCATTCACCCACTTTTACAACTTCCTTCCCAACACATTCCAATAATTTTCTTATTCTATTTTTTCATATTGATGGTCATTTTAATATTTGAAACAATGATTAAATGGATGAAAGATATAGAATGGCGCCTTAAGTTTTCAAATCACTGATGGAGATAACAAGTAGCTCATATTCCTCTACAGTTTCTTAAGTAACCTCAAAATAGTATGGCTTCTTTTTTTTTTGCGGTATGCGGGCCTCTCACTGTTGTGGCCTCTCCCGCTGCAGAGCACAGGCTCCGGACGTGCAGGCTCAGCGGCCATGGCTCACGGGCCCAGTAGTATGGCTTCTTTTTATTGAGTAGAATCAGTGGTGTTATTCCCACTTTTCAGATGAGTAAATTAAGGTTGAAAAGATTATGTGATTTTTTTTAAGGTCAAATGGCTAGTTGTTAAAGTTGTAAAGTGGTAAATGAATTTAGATGTTACCATTTATCTTAAAATTGTTCAATTATTACCATAATACACACACACACACACATATATATATATGTATGGATATATGTGTGTGTGTGTGTGTGAGTGTAAAATGTATGTCTTTACTCTTGATGTTCTGAAAGTGAAGATTGCTTTACTTTTCCTACTCAGATTTCACTGTACTATTTCAATGTGAGAACACATTTCCTATATTTCTAGATAAAAATTTCTATATTTCTAGATAAAAATGAAATCACATTCTACTTAAATATAGATTCCCTTCCCTATCACTTTTCTTCACCCTCTGGTGTTCCTTTAGACATATATCCAGGTTCTTATTCTGTCTGTTTAGTTCAATCATCATCTTTTTCTTCTTTTTCTCTCAATCATCATCTTTAAACTCACTGTGATGTGTCCTTAGTGTTTTCCTAAGATCTGTTGGCCAAATAATTAACTAATAACAATAATGAGTAACTAATTAACTCTCTATCACTTTTAAATTTAAATGCAGATATGGTTTATTTCTGGGATTTATATATTAAAAATGTTCTAGGCCCATTATGAACTTTATTTCTTCTTTTATCTCTTTGAATAATTTAACTATGTTTATTGTAAAATAAGTTTTCAGATCATTTTAAATCTATAGATTCTGGTTCTGAATTTTCACTTTAATTCTGCAACTTCAAAGAAAAAGATTCATGTAAATGCTTTTCAGTTTTCTGTGTGAGCCTTTCTCCAAAGAAATTGTCTTCAGAAGGAGTGTCAGGTGTTCTCTGGGCTGTAGAAGTCTCCATGGGGGATGGGAGTGCATTCATCTCTGTGGGGCCTATGCTGGGCTGTCCAATGTCAATTTAGCATCCACCTCATCCCCCTTTTCTGGTTTTCTCTGCATGGTAGAGGAGAAGCAGGGAACTTCCTTTACAGAACCCCATTTCCTCTAAAACTCTGGGCTACAATTTACCAGTAAGAGAACTCATGTAATATTTAAAAGGTATTTTCTTCCTTACTCGTGGTCAGACTGAAGAACCACTGTAGCTTCTCAGCCAGCAAGTGAAAAGAACCATTTCCCTGCTGCTGACTGAGGCATTTGATAGGAGCTTCCAATCATTCAGTCCAGCCCATGAGAACCACCCAATCTAATACTTAAGATGAAGACTTTGAGGTTTGTTTCTCTTACCTCCCACCAGCAATGGTTTTATATTTGGTGACAATTCCTTGAACTGTAGCTGCTCCAGCTCTCCCACAATCTAATCTCAATGCATTTATTAACCCAATTATTTCATTAAAATGACTTTGCTTTCATGATGGAATCAAGACTGAAATGTCGCTCTAGAAACTCTTTATGTCTGAATGATTTTTATGTTAGTTCTTTAAATAGAGGATTTATCACCAGAAATTTTGGGATTCAGACTTAGGCTTCTGTTTAGCCACAGGTGACACTCTTTTTAACTCACCATATTTTACTTCAGTTGGCTTCCTGGTCAGAGTTGGCAGTGTCTTTGCCCACTCATTGTTAGGATCATTTTGGTTTTGTCATGGTCTGCGACCTTGTATCCATCATCACTTTATGGGTATTGAAACAAACCCAGCATGTTTGTATTCCACAACCCTATATGTGTAGTGACAATGTAACTTTACACCCAAACCAGAAAACATCTGAGAGTATAAGGGGGTGATATTATTTAATCCAGATAATAAGGATATACTGGAATATCCCAGGCAAACTAGGTTACCTTAGACACAAGCCAAACAGCTTCCACATCATCTGCTGCTAAGGCGTCTGAACATTTCCCTTTGTTAACTTCAAGCTTGATTTACTCCCTCTCTCTCTTATAAATTGTATATATATA